>NW_026695384.1:114069-181294 GCF_029851405.1 Lichtheimia ornata
GTGTACTTCGTTCAGTTACGTATTGCTCATCCAACTTCAAAAAGAATCAGTTGATTAGTTATTCGTAAACTGCCACTTGATATTCCTTCCTCCCTTTCATCATTGTTGCCCAAACTAATGCATGTGAATGAACTTTCCTGCTCCAGTCCAACATTCTCATCCTTCCAACTTTCTTGATCCCAGAGCGGTTGACTGTGCAGCGCTTTAACAAAGAAACGTCACCCAAGCATCAGAAAAATCTATTTAATTTCAAGGTCTTCCACTCCTGTTTCTTGCCTCTTTCTCCCATTCTCACTGCTGGTGCATTCAAGCACAACTACCACCTGCGAACGATTGTCCTGCTTCAACCCATCACGTCCGTCCTACGAACGTCTTTATCCGATTGTCTTGGACCGAGAGGCAAGTTGATGGCCTGTACACGTTCCTTCTGTCACTCTTCTACAACACACGAGTCTCTCGACACCACACACACACTCTTACTTGCCGCTTCCCTGGCACAATCCAATGTACAGTATTCAATGCAGTAGTTGCTATCAGCAAGCTCTTTACTCCATCGTACCCAACAGCGTTCTTTGCCTGGCCGTGTCTTACAGCTTTTTTCCGTGAACAGCAGATAGCCATCATAGAGGAGCAGCAGCTTTATTGACGTGTAGCAACTTGCTTCAATACATACTGACTTCTTATGGATATGGATATGGGTCTGAATACTGTATTACTTTGGTACATGAGATGGAAGGAATGGATCTATTGACTAGTTTTGTTCCCTTGTTGGCCCATTTTACACGTGATGTCTGGATTTGGATGACATGCCATCAGCCACCAACGACGCCGTAATACAAGCAGTCTTCAACTGATTGAGCTGCGATGGAAAGTGAACCACGAAGAGGGGTGACCAAGGGTCGATGGGAAAGGGAACGTATCAGCAACGATCTCTGGGGGCTTCTTTCTACCAACATTGGATTTGTATTGATTATGGCGGATGGGTTCAATCAAGGGCAAGGATTATTTGTCGCGTTGTCAGAAGGATGAATCATACCATATGCATACGACTTAGGATGATGATGGATTGGAGGAAGTGACAAAGGGGCTTTATACCTTTGACGAAGGAAGAGGTTTCACAGCTACGGATGATATTGGAATACTCGAGCCAAAGTATACAGCATCTATTTTGCAAACATGGATGAAGAATGATCATGGGGGCAGCAATCAAGAATAGAATGGCACAATTATCCCTGTTCCCTCTATGTGATCCACCCGCTTCTTATTCAATGCTGTTCTTTTATCATATTTGCTCGATAAACATCCACAGTACCGTGTCTTAGTACGTGCTCTTCGACTTTTATTGGATGAAAATTGGATTCAACATAATACTTTGGGGATCGTACAATCAGCTCAGATGTGCAAATTGTGGATCACTTGGTTATTTCTGCATTGAAGGGAATGGACATCATATCTATTGACTGGTAGGAGGTTACACAATAGGTTGCACAAGTTGGTTCAAGGAGGGGAGTTGCATAACTAATCGACTGATGAATGTACCTGAACCAAATAGCTTAATTACGAGGGCTGTTCTCAATTGAAGTCTTGAGTGAGCATTCTTATTGAGCTAAAGTATAGGATATTGAAGTGAGGTACGTATAAACGGTAATAGCTGCTTGGCATAAGCGGGCGGCTTCGTGGAGTGCACAAATTGGGAAGTGGTAGGAACGACAAAGAGCCCCTTCTTGTTCCTCACTTCACAAAAAAGGTAAGCTGTCTCCGGCCACGAGCTACAACGTGTTAACAGCCGCCATTCATACAATGTACAGCGCGTTTGGGGTGAACATGTGGTTAATGGCGACACTGTCCAGTTGCAGGCGATACCACAACAAGTACGCGCGCGATCTGCCCATGACTCAAGCTTCCGTACAGCCGCTTATGTACGTTCAATCGCTGCGTACTTTATTATTCAAGTTGGACGATGAGAAACTAAAGTTCACTTGTAGGTTGCTGTTCTCGTGCTCACAAGTTCAAGGGGCGTCGTGTGTCGTGTGTGTTCTTTCATGGTTGTCATCAAGGAGACATTGTTACTTTGGGTATGTCAAGGCATGAAAAGCGAATGCTATCCTTGTTACCTTACATTGCATTTACTGTGGCTTGAATACGCTTTGGATGATGGTACCTGTGACAGCAACAACAAGACATTGATATCAAAGCAAGAACGCTGTACGTTGACTCAATGGTATGCATGGTGTTTGATCTACAATGCAGGACCACTTAATTAACGTGCCTTACAATACAAATGCAGCAGCACATACTGGATCGGATGGATACAAGGTTATTTGCAAACATCAATGGAATGGTATTGGGAATACCACAAGGTAAGAGGTTCATTGTGGGATTGGTTGGATTCAAGTGGACTTACCAAACACTATACAGTGGCAGACCCTCTTTCGGCGATACTATTATTATCAAGGCTGCACGTCAAGAGGGATGTCATTGTATAGTACTGTGCTCTCCTGGGGAATTTTGGCGGAAACAGTGTGACTCAAGATGCGATGGCAAGGCCAATTTGAAGAGCATCCGCTGTGCACGGCCTCCATCCAAGTACGGCTATTGATTTCCTTGCCTACAGAGAAGGTGGATATCTCTTATGATGCCAATTTCAGGATCCAATGAGAGTATGGGTACATATGGTGGCATACCTTGGCGCTGCAGGTTGATTATTGTATTGCACCTTCGGATGGTGTATTTGGTTGCAATTCACTTGTGATCACCATGGTTAGGGCGTCGTGCCTTCTTTACCGAGTTGTCCACAATGAGAGTTCTCAAGACGTCTTCACTTTGCCTCTTTTGGGTATGTTGACAACAAAAGCGTGTGGGTTGGTTTACTTGTTATCTCACATTGCGTTTATGGTAGATTGAACATGTTGGATGATGGTACCTCTGGCAGCAACAGGATAAGGATCTCAAAGCAAGAATGCTGTATGGTTGGCTCAATGGTATGTGTGGTATTGGATCTACAATGCAGGACCACTTAATTAACAAGACTTACAGTGAAACAGCAGCAAAGACAATATGGATGACATTGGAGATACGGGTTTATTTGATGCTTTTGATGCTGGTGAAGAATACCACAAGGTAAAGTGTCCATTATGGAATTTGTCCCTTCAAGTGTGCTTACGAAAGAAATATTAGGTCAGGCTCTGGTTGGGCGATTATTTTGATCAATCAGCACGTCGAGGATGTCATTGTATAGTACCGTGCTCTCCTGGGGAATTTTGGCCCGGAAACAGTGTGACTCAAGATGCGATGGCAAGGCCAATTTGAAAAGGCATCATGCACACGGCCTCCATCCAAGTACGGCTATTGATTTCCTTGCCTACAGAGAGAAGGTGGATATCTCTTATGATGCCAATTTCGGGATCAATGAGAGTATGGTACATATGGTGTTGGCATACCCAGCGCTGCAGGTTGATTATTGTATTGCCTTCGGATGGTGTATTTAGTTGCAATTCCTTGTGATCACCATGGCTCAGGTATGAATGACTCTCATGCTTTTTGGGGACCTTTGCTGAAACGTCTACCATTATTATTTAGAGGGACCATTGCAGAGAGCTACTTGTCTTTTGGTGCTTTGGAGTTTACAAGATCACAGCTATGATTGCTAAGTATTGTTGGATGAGTTGGGAAAATTGTTTATGGTGCATCTTTTATAGGTGAATCATGTCAGTCATGGGGAAGCATTTATGTCTTTTGGTGGTGTCAACCTTTATTGCGTCTCGGGTGGTTGGTTACCAAGCAACGGGCGATTTCTCTGGAGAATGTCAGCCAATGAACGTCTTTTATGAGTGCATTGTATCAGCAACAAACAACAGCATCCATTTCGTTGGTGTCATATCAAGCTTTATCCCATCATCTGGTTTTTCTCGTTATCGGCAATTCGGTGGGCATCCTGAAATGAAGGTCTCTTATCGATTGATCACATCAGCAACAAGGAACAACTTGTATATCTTTGATATCAGCAAGCTTTCTATCTCTTGGTGGTTCTGGTTATTGGCGATTCCTTTGATGGATCTTTACAACTATACGTGTCTTATGGATGGATCATGTCATCAACAAGCGATGAGAGTCTCCGCGTTGACATCTTTGGTGTTACCAAAAGAGGTCATTTATGCATCTCCTCAAGGCATTCATCGTCAAGCTGCATTCGATTTCCAATGAAAAACGATTGCCATTCACATCGCTCTTTAGCCATATGTACGTCACTCCGCAGCTAGGATCTGGTTTGGGCTTTTCGATGCACAATGCTTTCTCGATTTGCATGTGGTCTTGGGCAGCAAGGATTGTCTCGTTGTCTCTCTTTGTAAGGGCTCTTCGGCATCATGTAAGTATGCTATCTTTGGTGGTATCAATATTATTCAACCTTCTCACTGCATATGCCCATAAAGTATCGTTCCATCGCTTTCAAGCCGAGTACCACCGTAGCGGGCCTTATCAACAAGCGGACGATTGCAAAGAACTGGCTGGATTTGGATATCATCGGGATTGCGTGCATATGACTATCATTGGTAAATGATGATCCGTTCTTTTCTACAATGCCTACCAACATCCTCTTTTACTATAGTGTGCGTATTATTCAGCAAGCTACTTGTCTCGTGGTCATTTGGGGTTTTCATGGATGCAGCTGTCATTGATATCAACCTGTTTTCGTGCGTATGGCTATCATTGGTAAATATGGGATGATCCGTGTTTTGGCTCAATCCCAATCAACCTCTCTTCTATTATTACAGTATGTGGGATATTCAACCGTCTGCATGTCTTCTGGTGCATTGGGATTTCTATGGATGCAGCTGCCATCGGATGCCTACATGTTTCCGTGCGTATGGCTATCATTGGTAAATGATGATCCGTTCTCTTCTTCAACGCCTGCCAACCACCTCTTTTATTATAGTATGTGGGCTATTCAGCAAGCTACTTGTCTTCTGGTGCATTGGGATTTCTATGGATGCAGCTGTCATTGGTAAATAATGACCCATTCTTCCTTTCAATGCCTACTAACACCTCTTTCATGTGGGTTATTCAATGACTACTTGTCTTGTTCCCTTTGGATTCTTGATGGATGCAGCTATCATTGGCTGTCAACAGGGGTTTATTCATATGGCTTTCATTGGTAATAGTGGGTCACCCGTTTTTTGGCTCCAATCCCAACCAACCCCTCTTTTATTATAGTATGTATTGCTATTCAGCAAGCTACTTGTATTTTGGTCCTTTGGAATATTCGTGGATGCAGCTATCATTGCTAAGTATCGTTCTATGGGTTCGGGAAACTGTTTACCGTGCATCTTTTATAAGCGAATCATGTCAGGGTCAAAGAGCAACGTCGACAGCATCCTTCAGTGTCAGCTTGCCTTATTACATCGTTCGATGGTTTTCGTTACTAGGCCACCTATTGGACACTTCCTTTTATAAGCATCTGCAGCGGCAAGACAACAAGTTCTATACCTTTTGGTGTCGCCAAGTTTTGTCTCGTCTTATTGTGGTCCTAGTTGTTGACAACCCTTTAAATGGATATCCTGCTACGCATGCCTGTTATTGGTGGATCATATCAGCTACAAGCAAGAAGCAGCAATGAACAACAGAGCCCACATCTTTAGTGTCAGCAACATTTATTTGACCCTCTGGTGGTTCTCATTATTGGCAAGTTGATTTCAAGAGCCCTCTTCACCGCATGTATCTTATGGATTTATCACATCAGCAACAAACAACCATGTTACGTGTCCTTTTGGTGCTATCAAGGTGTATCCATCTCTCATGGCATCCATAATCAAGTATCGCTTGGAGAAACGGCTGTCAAAATTGTTCACTGTGTCCAGGAGAAAACATCTCTACAGCAAAGGGAAATGTGTTCTGATTACTGGGTGTATCAAACACCGTGGATTCTCATATGACACTGGCTAAGTATTGCTACCATTACCTCAAAGATAAGTTAGTGATATGCAGTTTTATGGGCCATCATTCCATCAAGCTATAATTTCGCATGCTCTTTGGTGCCATCAAAGTCTCTCCTTACAGCTGTTAATGGCGAATCCTATTGAATTGGAAGACGAAGATCAACATTTGAATTTGGGTGGGTGTCTCACAAGCAAGCAAGCGATCTCTATCTTATAGTTGTGGTTGTCAACGATACCGTTTCCATGGTTTGGAAATCAGCTACCTGCAAGTCGTCTCTTTATCGGTGCCATGGCGGATCTCATTCCTCAAGTACTTGTATGGATACCTTGGACGTTCTCTTGGCTTCTCGCGTATGCTTCTCATCAAGGCCGGATTTATTTGTTGCAGTGCATGATGTGTCTCTCTGATGACGCCAACCTAAAAAGGTCGCTTGATGGCAGCAACTACTGATGGGTAGAACGGGATGGTGCCTTGCTCTTTTGTGTAAAGCATCGTTGGCAGTTATGATTTACATGCGACAGTGTGGTCAGCCCTATCTTGGCCCTATCAATTGCATTTGATGATTGCTGCCTTAGCCGTTGGAAGTTAGACTGTTACTCAGTGGCCTTGTGGTAGATATGGGATCATGTATTGCTTTTTGCTCTTATGGGTCGGCCTCTGTTGGCGTGGGATGCTATCCTTTTATCAGACCGAACATGTTGGCTCGAGCAGCACCTATAGAAGATGCTGTTGTTTACAATGGCAGCCCCCGTTATCCGGCTTGGTGCACCGTAGGGGAGAGGGTGACGGCAAAGCCTTCGCGTGGCCATCCTTGTCAGTACATGGGTTTCCATGGAAGCTAATTTGCCACCTTATCATTTATGTATTTTTACGCATTCGTGAGCATCACTAACAGTACTCTAATAGCTATATCAAGTGGCCAAAAGGTACAGGCTGGGAGTCGAACCCAATGAGAGATGATGCCCAAAGTTGCACTACCTGACCAAGAACCTATTCAATAATAGCAGCATTCATTATTACAATAAACGCCTTTTCCATTGTCTTTGTTCATACACATAAAGACCTTGGTTGTTGGGTTGCTGGAAACCGAAAACCATGGTGTAGTATAGTTGAGCCGAAACAAGAAGCCAAACCAGCCAACGCCTTGATACCAAACTTGCCCTCTATACAAGCTAACACGTCAATGGAACCAGTTCGACTGCAACATTGGACTCTGAATGTACCTGTTGACACCAAGCGTAGAGCGGGAATAGCAACGAGCAAAGGAAGCAACCATGTCGCCATGGCAACCACCAACCACGCTCATTCCTCAGCATTTGGACACACACTCGCTCCCTGACAATGCATGTTCAGAACTACATTAACACCTCACAGCCAACAAGAGCACTCTTTGATAATACATTACCTTGATCGAGATGTCGTGAATGGAATAAGGAAAGGTGGAAGAAAAAGAAGAGAAGCGTTGTCTCAAGTCGTGGAGCTGCTGACCCCCAAGTTTAAATCCCTCTACTGCTATTACACTGAGGCCACTCAATGACCCCACACGTACCATCCACCCATCGTCATCATCACCCTCACGATAGACAATAGGTACACGTAAATAAAAGAAATGATGATCCTCAAGTATAGCAAAAGGGTGTGTGCCATTTTACACTTTACATGATAATGATGATCCAACAACAGCCATTACCTTACTACCAGGTTAGCTCGAATCATGAAAGTTAAATGATGGGCATGCTGGGCTGGAGCAAGACAATCGTTCGTATGCATTGGATTGGACAACAAAGGTGCATGGGAGGAATGGGCTATTAGCTGGCATTTTGAACTATTCCTAAATAGTGTACAAGAATCATGCATCGCCTGTGCTGAATGACTCAAGTTACACAAACACGCCCTCTGCATCTTTTGCTCTATAGTCATACTACTTTACACTAAACAAAGACCACTTCTCATATAGCATCATGCTTACAACATAGTAAAAACATAAAGACGCCTGTATCTATAAACTTTACAATCAAACGTGGGGTTTTTATTAGAGCAATGTGCTCGGTTTGGCCAACTGCACTCTGGGTGCCAGTTTCACGATCAAGCTTGCCAATCCCAGATTTCGCAATGTCACTACCAGCCAAACTGGATCTGTGGGTCGACCTCTTCGACGACGACGACCGAAAAAATATTTTTTGGGCTAGTTGCGACATTGAACGTGAAACTTTCACACAAGGTGCTGTTGGCCAAGCCGAGCCCATTGCTCTATTAAAAACCCCACGTTTCATTGTAAAGTTTGGAGATATGGCTGTCTTTATGTTTTACCTATGCTGTAAGCGTGATGGAGTTGCTTTTTCCTAGTGGATGGTGTCGGCAGCATTAACGGAAAGATGAAGAGCTGAGTGAAACGACACGTGGTGGTTACACAGACACGTCCTTGACAGGTTGCTACACAAATGGATGATGATGATGATGATTGCCCTTTGTGAAGGTACGTAAGTAAAACAGCATCCAACCATGAAGGTGTGCCAAGGTATGTATCACATTTGCATGTAGGAGAAGGTCGAGCTGCATAAGCCAATTTGCATATGTAAAAAGATACGTATACATATTGAATGGGTCACTCATCCTGAAACTCAATGGAGGGATCTCTTCACTTTTTCTCTTCTCAAGCTCATCCCACTTCCCACTCCTCCTTATTGTATCACAAAAGCCATGTACTTCTTGCATGACCGATAACCGGACCACCTTTATTATTCCATCTTCGAAGCAATATTAGTATGTAATCCACAAGCTAGCAACCTCCAACAAGCGTGTAATGAATAAACAATGCTTTATTTCATCCAGCTACATAGATAAAGGAGCGGCATTGAAAAATGAAGAAGGTGTGAGTGTAGAATCACATGGAGTCAATGGGTATCATCGTGCCATTGTATTCTTGGTTGCTGTCATCATAAGCGGTATCATCCATAATCCCAAAACAGCTGCTGCGCGATTTGACTCGTGTATCCAATCTCAATCCATGGTGATCAACCAACATTCTTCGTCAAAGATAAAAGCCCCCCTCTCGACAATCCCATCCAATCCATCATCATCCTCAGCCGTATCCACATTACATGGTCCATCGTTCCTGCTGACTATGCGACAAGTAACCATAGCAACATTCCGAAATTTCTCATCACCACTGCACTTGATTGTACCCATCCATCATGATCATTGCAAGCCAAAAAAGAACCTTTGTATATTGGTGAGAGTGTGATTTCTACATGATGTATGCAAAGTGCGACTTGTTTAATTTGAAAGGACGTCGAGCATACTAGTAAAAGGGATGATTCTGCTAGGTCAAATGCAATGGTTGCCATTGCTATTGGATCATATCATGTAAAATGACAGGCGCCAGTTGCTATAGGTAAGCGATAAGATGCTTGTTGGGAGTGATGACGAGACGATAGATTGGTGGGTCGAATTCAAAAAGGAATCTTAGTATGATTGATTGTTCATACCATACATCAAGGTTTGAATGAAACATGGTGGCAAAATTCATCACGTCAAACAATACCATCCATCGGCTACCACCATGTGTTCAAATCCAAGCGAAACAAGACGTTGTTTGAGTATGTTTGCTTGAGCACTGTTTTATGTCGAAAGGACGTTGAGATGGGGCCTTCATTGATAAACATTGTGCACACGTGTAAATGTTTCCTGTCACCAAAGCTTCAGCATGCGGGTAATGTAACAATATCCCTTTATTAGCAGCGGCAATGTAGTACCTTTCTATTGTAAATGAGAGTCCCATTCATCCCATGACATGAACGTCGATCTAGCTATTGTATCCCTACTAGTAGCTTTGAACTGCAAGGTGCTTCTTGCTCCTTGCGGATCATCAAACGTCTGGTGCGTAATTGGAATTGTTGCCTTTGGTTGTAGCTGCTGAGTTGTATCAATTCCATAGAGTGCTTCTAATGCCGTATTTGAAGACTGTATAAAAGCAGTAGATGCTGCGGTGTCCAAGGTATTACTTGCATCATCAATCAAAAGTGGGTAATGCTGATTAAATATGGGCGGTGGTGGTGTTGATCCAAATGATTGCTGATGTTGCTCTTCTTTATCAGATCCAAGGGTTGCATCACTGGCGGCATAGTAGGTCTGGTAACCAAAACCGCATTGCTGCATTATGTTTGACGAGGAGTATTTTGCTGCTAATGATTTGAGGATTTGTGCTGGTCGGCTGCCACATTGCTCATCATCTCTAAGGTATATACCAGCACATCTTGCAAGATTATGTGACCCCAAAAGCTTTAGGACCCCATTGTTGCTCTCAGCATGGATTGTGAACACGCTAGCTGCTTGCATGATAAGACTAAACAAACATGACAAGTTGCTATTAGTGCCCCATAATAATGTTACACGCGCCAACCCAACAGAGTCTTACCATCCTATATATATCCATGGCATATTGGATGGACCCATAATCTCTAGCTTCTCTATGATATCGATAATACCAATAGCTGCCTCCGTGCATACTTGAAGTGAATGCAATCCAAAATCAGTATGAGCCATCTCATCATTCGAGATAAAAAGTTGATGGATAATCAGCTTGAGAGAAAGCTGATTCATCTTAAGGTATACTAAAATGGATCGATTTGCAATACACGTAAGGCTTGATGAGCATTAAAATTCAAAGATGATGCTAACTTACTATATTTTGTGCGATCGGCTTGTGCAGCTAGAGACGTAGCATCGAGTTGTCGTAAGATGCTGATAGTATTGTTGGTGATGGAATCCACTTCTCTTGAAAGCACGCGAGCAACATGGATTTGGTTGTCTTTTTCATCGCCCCATATACTTGTCGAATATAAATGTCCAACAATTTGGCTGAAAAGCTGAGTAAATGGAATGCAGTAGATGAACATGTCATAGATAGGCCGTTGCTCATGCAAATCTTTTTCAGCCTCTAGGAGCAGGCTCGGCATAGGGGTGTTAACATCAGCAGTCCAACTTTGATTATTTGGCGGTATCTCGTATGGTGTTGGCATTTCAAAATCATAGTCGCCTTCCACGATCATCCACCTACGTGTATATACTATCATCGTTACAAATGCGCATAGTCATCAAAGACATTGCGTTATTGTACCTACGGACGTTTGGTGTCAAAAGAGATCTCGCGATCGGTACAGTAGGCATAAAACCATATGCGTCGTCTTAGCTCTACTTCATGTTGAGCAAGGTGTTGCTGCCTTTCATTGTGATGAAATCCTAGATCTTGAGCCTATACAATCATCAATGTTTGAGTTTACAACAAGCTTGTACCTCCACAAAGGAGAAATGACACTTACTATGCGAATAGCCTTTATACATGGTGGGATCACAGGATAACATAGCAATCAGAAGAAACGTCATTGTAATCCTTCATTGGTATACTTACGGTGCCACACATCAGCCTGTTTGTGAGTCAAGGATAATGAGCATAGTGCCAATAATGGGTAAACTACCATGGCGATCGTATCCATAATTACATACCATTGCATCCGGTTGTCCTCTTGTGCTTGAGACTTGTGATAGACGGAAGCCAACAGCAACAAGGTACAAATACCACTGATGCTGGGTTTTCGAAATATAGATTCCAACACCTTTGACGCCTTCGATTCCAAGCAACAATGCAAAGATCGTATCGTATTGGCTGTAACCTTGCACTTTGTTACCAAATCCTTTTCCTTGATGATGAAATGGCATGTAATAGCGCATATGGCGTAAAGCAAGTACTCATCAGGCGCATGTGGATATTGAAAATAGTACTGCCTCAAGAATTCAATTCTGTTGATGATCGGTACTCCTGGATGAATATGATGGAAATAGCTAGATACGTGTTTAGCATCCAATGTAGTATAGCGCCTATCAATTCTTCAGCAAGTCATTCAAACCTACAATTCAATCATAGCATCGGCTAGCTCCAAAGTCATGAGGGGTATCTCTTTGAACAAGTGTAAGCGTTGTTGTTGCCAGTGTTGCCAACGTGATAGATTTGTGTCACCAAAGCAGCTTGATCCATCATCCGCGGATGATGTGGTATCCATGGGATCGCTATTGGTCACCATGTCGCCGGGATTTTGGTTATCATCCATCGCTTGTAATTGCTCGCTAGACGCACATGCTGGGTCATGCATAGTGTTGGATGGATCAATTGAAGCGATCTGTAAATGACTCTCTCTTTCATCGTTATGCGATCGGCTGCCACTGCAACAAGTGCTGGATGCCGGTGATGATGATGAGGTGGAAGAAGAGCTGGTGTATTGAGATATTGGCGTTGTTGTTGCATTATCCTTGATGCTGCTTGTCGTGAGTTTTATACCTTTACTGATAAGCTTTTGCTCCAAGCGATTGATGCGTCCTTCTATTTTCCGAAGGTAGTCTGGCGTTGATTTCTTAGGGCGTCGTCGTTCGTTAACATGGCACTCGACCTTCTTCTTGATGCATGTGCTACACGGGTACGTGTCATCAACGTCGCAGCGCACTTTTCTTTGTCGACAAATGAGGCAGCTTTTTCTGGATCGTAGTCGTTTGGTCTGCTTTTGCGTAGCTGTAGTTGCCATGGTAATAGGAGTAGTGGTAGGAGAGCGAGAAGAAGAGAAAAATCATATCGAAGGTTGTGTGATCTTGTTAATCATTGTGTCATGATGAACCCCCCGTAAGTGTTTTACAAACACGTAGTATCATAATAGCTTCTTGTTTTTCTTTAAATTCTATCGTGCCTGGCAATCAATAGTAAGACATCTTGGCATCATCCATATAGAGTAGGGGGAGGAGCGACAATCTTTAGTAGGCTCTCAAGGTGTGGACACCATCAAGATGCATCATGCTTTCAATAAAAGGGAAGACATGATGGTTGATGAGAATGCAGGTTGTTGCCCTTGTCTTGATAAAAATTGCTCCTGTAGTTCCTCCTCAAGAGGGCAAGCTATATATGTCGGTGCATGAAAGTTATGCTGCTTTTGCATCCGCCCTTCGGTAAAACACATCCGATGGAGATCCCAATGAGTGTGGCGTCTTACTTTTTGCGTATCACGTTGCCCAGGATCCACTCCATAAAGCATAAATGTAAAGGGATTGAAAAAGTATGGAAGAACACATCCTGCACCAGTCAATTTACAAGAAGAGGAAAACAATGAATGTATTGCTTCTAATTTCTTGGTTGATCCAACAATAAAACGAGGAAAGAAAGGGGGGCAATTATGTAGTAGAGTGAATAGTACAAATGGTAATAGGTATATACAAAGAGAGAGGGTGCTTACAAATATGGATCCCACTCATTCCATGTCATTGCTGTCGGGAATTCCCAAAGCGCCAATTCAGATGACAAACCAGCAGCATCGAATTGTACATCGATCGTATTAAACTCGTCAGTGGGAACAGCTGTCAAATGCATCGGCGGTTGGTGTTGGGTGGAAACCATGACAGATGAAGGAGGTTGCTGTTGACTGGAATCCATAGTTGCGAGAGGTGATGGTGCATAAGATGGATAAGTTTGCATGGACATTGCTGGTGGTGCTGAGTAAGGCATATCACTTGTAGCATTGGGTGGTAGGTTTTGATTAATGGCAGGAGGAGCTGATTCATGTTGGCCACTAGCATTAGCAGCAGAGGCAGCAGCAGATTCAAGCAAAGCATGGTCCTGTTGGGTTGTTGTCGCCAAAACTTCTGGATCATTGCTACTACTTTCCATGGCAACCGAATACTTTGCAGCTAACGACATGAGCATCTTCGCCGGCCGGCTATCACGTAATTCCTCATCATTCAAATAAATGTTTGCGCATCGTGCAAGGTTTCTGGCTCCCAGCTGTCGAAGGAAATTGTTGTCACTTTTAGCGTGGAATAGAAAGATGATGGCTGTTTGGAAAATGACACTTTTGAACGGCATTAGCGATTGCAATCATAGTAGAGGACACCATCAAGTATACACTTACTAGCTTATATAACTCCAGGGCATACTACTTGGTCCAATTGCTTCCATCTTCTCCACACTATCGATGATTGAAATGGCTGATAGCGTGCATACACTAAGCGAATGCAATGCAAAGTCGATATTGTTCACGTCGCGATCCGAAATAAAACAGCGATGGATTATCAATTTGAGGAATTGGTGATACGCTATCATGAATTCTATAGAACATAAATGAGAATGGGTATGATGTATGTGTGTGTGCGTGTGTATTTTACCAAAGTTGGCAGGATCAAGATCATGAGTTGTTACAGCTGACAGATCCTTCGAGGTACGTTCGCTCAATACATCCACCTCATCCGAAAGCTTTTTGGCCACTTCAATCGACGGCACGTTTGTTGAATAAAGTTCGCCAAGAACTCGACCGAACATTCGAGAGCAAGGAATGTAATAGGAAAATATGCCATATATGGGTCGCTTTTCTTGTAAATCTCTCTCTGCTTCCAATAAGATCTTTGGAACAGGCTCATCATCATCCACATCCCGCGTATCACGATCATAGCTCGAGCCTATTTCGTAGGGCGACGGCATCTCGACATCAAAATCACCATCCAAGATTGTCAACCTATATATATATAGATGCATGAGCACCATGTAGACCTTTTCATTCACTATGAGTACTTACGGCCTTCCCAGTGAAGCAGACATTTCTCGATCAACCCCATATACGCTGTACCATACGCGTCGTCGTAATTCAATTTCATGTTCAGGTAGGCGCCATCGCGTGGAACTTCGATGAAGTCCTAAATCCTGAGCCTACAATAGGATCCCTGTGAATTAGCCTAAGGACATGAAAACAATGTTCAATAAATGATCACATACCATTCGTATTGCCTTGTGGATACAAAAGAAAGGGACATCGAATGTTGTCAGTAAAAGTAAAACATCTTACAAGAGGTCAATTCATTACTCACTGTGCCAACCATGAACCTGAAGAAATGCTTTGTCAGTAACAGCATAAAATTGCATTAATCTATCACCCCTTACCATTGTAGCCTATCGTCATCTTGCTCCGCCTGGTCATTCGTTGGAGAAAACGATGCCAATAATATAAGCGCGGATACTGTATTTATACTGGATCTTCGAAATACAGTCTCTAGCACCTTCTCTGCTCTTGCATAAAGTTGCTGATTCAAAGCGTACATTGTCTCCACTGATATGTTGTGCTTGGCAAGCATCTCTTTCTCCTTTGCCAAGTACTTTCCAGCAACCGAACACACCGAGTATAGCAGGTACTTGTCTGGAAGTTGTGGATTTTGAAAGTAATATTGTTCGAGAAAGGCGATCTTGTTGATGAATGGTGCCGTAGGATGAATATAACGGAAGTACCTAAGCACATGGAAATGAATATCCAATGACCCTTGGTGTGTGTGTATATATGAAAACTTACAATTCAATGAGAGCGTCTGCAAGACCCACGGTCATATTGGGTATATCCTTGAATGGCTCAAAACGACGTTGACGGCATGAAGGGATGGATCCTCCTTTTTCACCACTACGACGTGAGGGTGCAGGATCGGAGCTAGGTTGTTCAGATGTCAAAAGGAGATGGTCGTCTTGCTCATCATTGCCAGCTTTCTCGACTTCACAATCGGTATCACGTCGTCTGTCGGTAGCAAAGGCCTCCTGATCAAGCGTATAATATCCAGAGCTACGTCCAATATAAAGCGTCGTATTGTAATCTGAGGATGGTTTTGGGCTATTGGTGCTAGCATAGGGCGAATCGGAGGCTGCTCGTGTACGGCTCAAAATCTCGGTGGCATTTGCAGCAGCAGGTGATGAAGATGCTGATCGACTCGATGAAGGTGATGAAGATGATGATAAAGATGCTTGTTGGCCATCGCCGCCAGTATCACTGCATTCGCTCATGCCATGATGTGATAATGTCTGTTCCAAACGCTTGATACGATCCTCGAGTGCTTCGACATAGGCTGCTGGCATAGGACCTCGTTTCCTTCGCTTGGACAAATGGCAATCGACACCAAGGCTGGTGCATGTGCTGCAAGGAAAGGTATCGTCGGCATTGCATCGTGTCTTTCGTTGTCGGCAAGAATCGCAGCTCTGTCTCGCACGCAAGCGCTTCTTGGCTTGAGTCTCCTCGTTTGTTGATCCCATGGTCGTGGTTGGTTGAAATGGCGGATCAAGTTGGATCGATGACAGGTGGAGTTGCAAAAGAGAAAGGATAGAGAGCCGGAATGAATTCAAGGGTCTGTGTTGGAAGAGTTGTAGTGCCAAGAAATGCAAACAATCACAACCAATTCATTGAGATGAAATAGGTTTCAAAGCCCTCCTAACACAGACCAAAGGCTGTCAAATCCCAACCCCCCAATCAAGTTGCATTACTTGGATCCCCATCAATGCACCACCCTCACTTTTCCTACTCATCGGCCCGTCCCGGAAACCTGTAATGCTTATGTGTCATCGGGGCAAATATTGTTTCTCAAGTCGAAATTAAATGAGCGGCTAAAGCGAGTAGCTGCTGTGTGTAATGCCGCGCATTCTTTTTGGGCAAGTGAGAGTTACATCAGTACTACTTTTGCGGGGTGAGCATTAAAAGGTTGGTGGTTTATACATCAGAGTCATCCCAAGTAGAATGGATGCAAGGTAAGCATATCTGGTAGCCGATCATAAGAGAAGGGGAATAGCGAGATGTACGTGCCCCGATACTGTACTCTATCACTCAAATAAAACAATGCTTACATTGGAGTCATAGCGAAATGCCTTAATGATCTAGTCCGTTGCAATGAAATCCTGCACCTCATATGGAGTGCCTTTGAGGGATCCTACTAATGGCTTTATTCATTTGCATTTGGGAAAAGAGCATGCATTCATATACAAAATCATACGAAGCTAATCCACGAGACCACCTTGGTGCTGCTACTACATGTTTACATGGAAACGATTATGATACGAGTATCATAGCAACCCCATTAGCAAAAGAGGATAATTACAATAAGAGCATAGGAGGAGATTCACAGCATAATGTGGTCAGCGAAAGATTCTGGATAGACCGCTCAGCTTGGTTTCTTTTCCCTTATCCATTTGCACACAGACCGCAGCGAGAAAATATGGCCACCAGGAATCCAAAAGGTGCACCCATCGATCCAGAGTTCTACGAACAACCATCGACTATCGATTGCTTTGAGGATATACGACAAGCCTTGATTGAAGAGCTACAGCAAAAGGACATTGAAGCGCGCGATCTCTCTCTCTTGACCTGCCAGCTACAACAATTCCAGCAAGATCACTTGGGCTTCAACACCAAAATCTCCCATGCACCACCTCGGATACCCGCCAAACTCTTCAAGTTGCAACCCAATGTACGCGAGTCCACTGAATCGCCGTTATATACCATCCTTCTCGCAGCCTATACACATCGTGCCAACCACCAATGGCGGAAATGGGACTTTGCACCTTCAAAAAAGACAAAGAACGTCGATCTCATTCAGTCAATACGCGACCTGTTGGTGCAATCAGGATGGATTCAAGTACCCAAGGTCGCCTTTTCCAACACTGTCCCTGAAGCCGGTCGTAAGAGCTTAATGTCAATGATCAAAAAGATGCAATGTAAGTGTGTGTGTGGGTGTGATTTGTCGAAGGGATTCATTCATATGACTCATATCGATTATCCATGTAGTGTATCACTGTGAAGAAGAGCAAGAGGCAACACATGTATTGCATGGTCCATTACATCAATATGAACCAGGGGAAGAGGAATGGTTTCGCACACTTGAGAAGCGTGATCACAACGTATTAGTGCATTGGTGGTACTATCCCGATTCGTATGACAGCTGGTTGCCACAAACCGATCAATTTGCTGATCCAGAAGAAGCTCCCGTGCATCATGGTGCTTGGCATATCGCAACTCGATGGCTTCAAGATAGCGTCTTGTTCAACGAATTGATGAATGAAGAGGATTATGAGGAATTGGATGAGGACGAGGATGAGGAAGAGGATGAAGATGATGCTGCAGCTTCCACCACAGCTCGCCAAACACCTGCCAGCGAGGATAACAATCCACCCATATCAATCAAAACCGAACAACCGGCACCAGAAGTACCAGCTGCACCCTTACCAATATTGAATCCAGGTCATCAGCCCATTGTACGCATTCGTGATATTGAAAAGGAACGACCTCAGCTCGGCAGTCGACAAAGGAAAAACGAGTTTGAGCCTTATAGCAATGGTGATATCACCAACATCTCCCGATACACAGCATCTTATATTGAGTTTCCACCAAAAGAGCCATCACCAAAAAGACATAAAGCTGATGATCCAGGTAAAGAAAAGTTTACAATTACATTGTTATCACTTGCATACTAATTTTAAATGCATGTCCAGACCTTGATGCAGCTACAGCCATGCCGTATGATTACAACACATTACCAATGCCAGAATGGTTCGATGAGAACGCCATCCATCAAATCGAGAAGGTGTCTTTTCCAGAATATTTCAGTGTTCAAGGCAAGAAGGCGGACAAGTTGGCTCAAGATTACATCAAGTACCGCAACTACATGATCGACTCTTACCGCAAGAATCCTGGATATCACTTGACCATCTCTGCTTGTAAGGCTGGCTTAGGGATCGACCTTGTAGCTGTTGTCAGGATACACAGCTTCCTTGAACAAGCGGGTATTATCAATCAACAGGTACGTTTTAAGGATTTTGATTTGCTTAATCATATACTCACTCCTCGGCAAAATGTAGGTTGATCCTCGACGACGTACTTTTGATCCAATTGTTGAGAGCGAACCAGATGCACAAATCACCGAGAAAGGAAGTCAACGTGATTTTGATGCAGCCGTCCCTGATATCGATTTCATGCGTAAGCTCATCTACGAGGAAAAAGACAGCAAACCAGAGTCACAATGGGATGTGGAGATATACGACAACGAGAATCCAGATCATAAGACAGTCTTCCAATGCTCCACCTGCAAGCAAGATTGTAGTGATGTGAGGTATCAGAGCTACAAGTACAAGAACTATCAGCTATGTACCGATTGTTTCCTTGAAGGCAAATTTACAGCCAACACATGGAAGGGCGAATTTGTACGTATGGAAAAGCCTGAACCAGAGGAAAGCATGGAGGATGATTGGACTGAGGAAGAGACGTTGAGACTCTTGGACGGCATTGAGCAATATGACGAAGATTGGCTGGCCATCTCGGAACATGTTGGTAGTCGCACCAAAGAACAATGCATCACGCAATTTCTTCAACTCCCTATCACGGATGATTTCTTATCGACAAAATTATCAGACAAAGAGCTCGAAGAATTACCCTTTGGTGATCAACCCAACCCAATAATGACATTGATTGCCTATCTATCGGGTCACATCAATCCAGGCGTTGGATCAGCTGCTGCCAAACGTGCGATCAAGGAGCTTATTGGAGAAAACACGGATAAAGATACACAATCGGATGCAATGGATATAGACGATGAATCAGCATTCACAAAGGAACAAATCAAAAAGGCAGCCATTGGAGCACTTGAAAGTGCCGTGGAGGAAGCAAAGCGACTCGCATCGTATGAATCTGAGGAGATCCAAAATTGGACACGATTAGTGACCAAGACAGCTGTTGATAAGCTGATGATCAAGGTGCAACAATACGATGAACAAGAAACCTTTTTGGAAAATGAGCTCAAGGAATTGGGAAAGCAAAGCGCAGCATTGGCCAACTCTCTCGAAGCATTAACGAAGCAATATCCAGCATCTACCAGCAGCAGTGCCGCTGTCACACCTTCAGCTTCTACACCATCCAACAAGCAATGAGATTATCATCACCCTCCTCCTCATCACCACCACCTTTTTCTTGAACATATCCTAGCCATCCTTTGTAATTACCACACTCCTACTCGTTCTATCATATAAAAGAGCACAAATGGGTATTTTCGGAAAAGATCATGGAAGTTTGATTGTTCAGTTACGTACATGGAATGTGATGATGTTTCACCCTATTTGTTCATCAAAAGTGCCGAGGTTCAATAATACAAAGCATTGGTTGAGATATCAATCTTCCCGCCTTTCGTGTCGTCATTGTTTTAACAATGAATAACAATCATGATAGAAAACAAACATGTCAACATGTGAAATATTAGCGGATGAGAAGACTTTGCCAGCTGCAAACTTCTTTTTCTTCATTTCCATCACAACTCGCTTACACCCAGCACCATTTTAATCGAATCTTTTTCTCGGCCATGAAGTTGCTCACCATCGCGACAGGTGCGAGTCTTTTGGCATTGGCGTCTCAGACGGCTTATGCAGCTTCTTGTTCTGGTGATCTCAAGGTGACCTCGCAAGGTGATCTTGAGAGTCTCAGCACATGCAAGAAGTATCAAGGCACAATCAGCATCGATCGTACAGCCATCAACAAAATTTCCTTTAGCGGAGTAGAGGCATTGTCAGGTGATTTGATTGTTAAAGACAATGACGCTCTCTCCACACTCGACCTTGGCAGCATTAAAATCGTCGATGGCCAAGTGAAGCTTGAAAACAACAAGGTCATGAACAAATTCATTGCAAAGTCGCTTACGGGTGTGCGGAGCTTTGAAATTGCTGTGCATCCAGCCTTGTCAACGCTTGCATTTGCTGCCGGACTGGAACAAGCGGATCGTTTCATCGTTTCGGATACTACCACTACACGCATCGATGGTCTCAAGCTTTCAAAGGTGTCTGAACTTGTCATTGATAACAACATTTATCTTAAATCGGTTGACTTTGGCAACATGACGGAGGTCTCTTCAAGCCTTAAAGTGTCAGCCAACTCACCCAGCCTCAACTTGGATGTAAGTATAGTGAAAATTTATGCATGAAGGAGAAGAACGTGACTAATGTGTCCATTGATCATAGCTCAAGAATGTCAAGAAACTCAAGGATGCTGCCTTCCGTAATCTTGCTGGTGTCGCATTGGATAACCTTAAGCAAGTCAGCGGTGATATTTCTTTCATCTCCAATACGTTTGGGGAATTGAGCCTTCCTGAAATTTCGGATGTAGCAGGCACCCTGACTATCACCAGCAACAGCCAACTTTCCAAACTTGGATTGCCAAAGCTTCAACGACTTGGTGGTGCCTTGTCCGTTGGCAACAACAACAACCTTGGAACCATTGACTCGTTCCCCAAGCTTGAAGAGGTGGATGGTACTTTGGATATCACTGGCAATTTTGATGAAGTGCAATTACCCAAGTTGGCTGATGTAAGTTGCACACACAAAACCACGAGTGCATAATACACGTTACTCACACACAAGGTATGTAGGTACGTGGTGGCCTTAACGTGCAAACATCCAGCAGCAAATTCTCGTGCAACGATATGAGCAAGCTTAAGAATGGTGTCATCAAAGGCAACTCATTCATGTGCAAGGCAGCTGTGGCCAAACCAAAATCAGGAATGACTGGCAAAGGCGGTGTCGGTGGCAGTGGTTTTGATGATTCCTCGGCTTCATCCATTTCAATGCAATTAGGCACAATCATCTTTGGTGCAATGAGTGTGGCTGGTACATACTTTTTGCTTTAATCCTCGTTAGCGCTACGTATACATGGGACATTTTTACCGCCTTAGACAACACACACACAATATATAAAACATCAACTTAATAATGGCACATGTGCTTGGATTGATTGATCGATTGTTAAGATACAAATGTGTATGAACGTATGGAATAGATAATGCATGATGAAAAGAATGAAGATGTTGTGGATGAGGAGGTCAAAAGCTATTTCGTCGATCGTATTTGGGTTTGTAAATCCAAGAATTGCCCATCACGCCGCGTCCTTGACGTGCTGCTTTGCGATAGTATTTTGCTGCAAGATGCATATCCTTTTTGACACCGATACCATGATGATAACACTGTGCTAAATCGTTTTGTGCATCGGCATCACCAAGGTCAGCAGCCATCTTGTAAAAGAACACGGCTGCCTTTTGATCCTTTTCGCACTATACATTCACAAGTTAGCACCTATCCTCGTTGTTTCAATGAACCAAAATACATACACCCCAGCCATGATAGAATGAGACACCTAGCTCGTATAAAGCTAAGACCAGCTCAGCACTTGTTGTGTCTGCCACAAAATGCTCCAAGTTGACAATAGCATGCTCAGCAGATTTTTGCAAGTATCGGAACGCGTGCTTTTCGTTCTTTTCACATCCCTATCATCATTGAATCACACCTTGGTAAGATGGCACACTCTCATAACCTTAAAGAAAAAACACGTTACCCATCCATGGCGTAAAGCAAGACCATAAAAAAACATGCCCATAGGGGATCCCTCTTCTGCTGCATGCTTGAATTCGGCCGTAGCTCGATCTACATCACCACTTTCATGATATTGGATACCACGTTGAATGCATTCATCCAATGGCGTAGCAGGTGAATCGGGTGGTACCAATGCATTTGTTGGTGTTTCCAGCAACATGGATGGGAATGATGATGATACATCGTGGGTATCGTCAACAACCTTGGATGATACTACATGTAGGTGCTGCTGCTGTTGCTGTTCATATTCCTCCAATTGTTGTTGTTGTTCGCTGAGTTCCTCGATTTCTGCACTCGACGGTTGAAGAATCGGGAGAACTTGTTGCACTCTGACACGCGAATCAGCACGTTGTATCCGCGGCATATCCACAGGCTGTTGTGCAGCTGGCTGTTGTAATGATTTTTGTTGTTGTGTCTTTGTGGTGGTAGTGGTGGTGGTATTGGGTGCATCTTTGGGTGAGGATGATGCTGCTCGTTTGCCTCTCAATGATTTGCTTTTTGCTAATTGGTAATAGAATGATGCTTGCCGAGAAAGCTTCTTTGAGATCGTACTTGCATCTACATGCATTTTTGGTTAATTTGGTATCATCCTCCCTTTTCGTTCTACATACCAAACTTCTTTTCTTTTCGCGCTTTCGCTTTATTCGCCATGTGTGTTTGATACTACATACACCCAATTTAAGTATTTAGAAAAGCCATGCATAAAAAGATGTGCACACACACACACACAGCGCCCATGTCATGGCGTCATAGTACCTGCTCTCGTTGCCGATGAAGATCAGAAACAAGATCCTGTATTGGGTGATGGAGCTTAATTTAGTATCGTTGTACGACAAGGTTGCCTGAGTTTTCTTTTATTACATGAAGGTTGGTCGTCGAGTGTGAGCGAGGAAGAGCACCGCTGGTATGTGTGAGAGAGAAGTACTGGTAAGCAATCAACGTGTGAAAGAAGCGTGTTCGAGCACAAGCATTTATTTACCCAGGGCGTGAAAATGATGGTAGCATCAGTGATGAGTGCTGAGAAGTCTGTAGAAATAATGAAGAGGATCGTGGCGGGATAATGATTGGTTTGTTCAGGCCAGCTGATAAGCCATTTGCATGTGATGATGTTGGCGTGGATACTGTTGAACGCATGCCAATGATTGACATGATGCTGCTAGAAGGAAAGGAATGTAAAAAGTGAGAGAAGAAAGAGAAAGTGATTAGCACAAGGAGGAAAGGCACATTGTGTATTTGGAAGAGAGTATGGTTACACAAGCCTACAAATACAAAATCAATTTTTGGCAGCAGTTCGAGGCCCTCTTGGCACTAAAATGTACACCTTGTAATGTTACATACCTCGTGAGCAGCATAATGATTACCAACGCCATCTTGAAGCTATGTATACAATCACTTTTATAAAGATCAATACATCCATTATCGATCATCTCCTACCCATAACAATCCTGCAATGCATGTTTATTGCTTGACATTGCCGGGAAAATTCCGGAGAACCGGTTGATGCGTCGCGTGGCCTCCTATTCCTTAATAGTCGAAATCATTCCACGCAAGGTAAAGGCTGTCATCAGCCCCTAATTATAAACTTTTGCTTTTGGGCGGCATCCGGGCACACAAAATTACGCGTATCCAAGGCTGTGTATGGGCCATGTTTCAGAATGATGGTGCAAAAGTCTACATACAGCATACGGGGGTAGGTGGAGGATGCCTGTCACCATCATGATCGGCGCGAGTGTCTTTGTCGTTGATAGTAGATACTCCGCCATAATGCGATACGAGCTTTCATCGTGTCGTCAAAGCGGTGAATGCTTCCCTGCTGTTGTCTTTGTTACACTACGTGATACGAAGATCTGGGTCTTCATATACTTGCAGTAACAAGCAAACTTTATCTTCATTTGTGGGAGAAGAGGATGATTACAGAATATGAGTTATGAATGTATTACATAGGTTATAACGACGCAAGTAAACTTTTTGGTTTTCATACACTAGCTGTGTAAGCTCTTCTACCATGAAGATGGGGAGGGTGAATGTTCTTCTAAGAATACAACAGGTGTCCTTTTTTGTGTGCAGAGCAAAATGGTGGGTGGGGGTATATCATCCAAGGATGGTGTCTCAATTTCCGAGGGATCCTCTACCAGCCGCTAATGATGGCGTGCGTCTTGTGGAATCAGCAAAAGGTGGATAAGGTGGTGTTTGCTGTGCCAAAGACCTTAACAATGTTGGTTGCTTCATATTATCCGAGGAACATGTTGTATAAGCACTGCTGGAAGTTGGTGATTCCTATATAAATGTCACTTCGTTAGATCTTGATACAACCATTGCATGAGCCAAAAGCCGCTTACAAACCTGTTCTGGTTGTGCACGTCGTTTCTTTGCACTTTCTTTCAATTTCTCCCATCGTTCTCTATACTTGTTCATAAGTGCCTGCTGCTTCTCATTTTGGATCTTGAGTTGACGATTTTCCTCTTCAAGCTCTCGAACCCTCGATACTACAACGAACAAGGTTTTAGTTACCATGATTAAAAACCAATCCAAAACCAATCCATCCTCCATTACCTAAGTCTCCTGAAGGTCGAAGGCATCCATTATGGGTATTGGTACTTGTAGTCATCAATGCAGCTGATGATGATGCACGCATTGCTGAATAATCTTGACTTTGCATAATACGTTTGGCCTGCTTCTTCACATCACTCCTGAATTGCATGATGCTGCTTTTCAATGCATTACGTTCTTCGGCCGCCTATTGTAGAGTCATTTGTGAGTATCCACCAACATTCACATGCTGTGTACCAATGAATCGTTGTACCTTTTCAAGCGACTGTACTTGATGCGTCAAGTCGTTTACACGCTTTCGGAGCTGCTCGTTTTCTGTTGCATAGTCATTCGATCTTTGACAAAAAGAGATTTCATATAAGGGTATTGTCGCAAAAGACCAAACGGATGACTTACTTGGAAGACGAAGATTCCGATCCATTTTGATATTGCTGAGGATCAGGGACGATGAAATAAGACTCCATCATCTTTGACGCCAAATGATCATCTTCATCGTCCATGTTTGTTGCAGTAGTAGTAGATGATTTCTGCTGTGTCCATGCAGGGGTAGGATTGTCGTATTCATTGAGCGGTGCAGATGTAAAGGCGACGGGATTCGACAAGTTGTCCATAAGTTGCTCCACTACGCCCCAAAACTTGTTGAATGGATCAGCATCTTCATCACTATCCTCATCCTATTATTCCATTTAATGAGAATAGGTTTCAATAACCTTATACTACTACTCTTCACTTACCCTGCCATCCGATGGCAACACAGCATAGGATCCTCCAATGGCAGGCGTTGATGATCCATGAGTTGTTCGCCCACCATGATGTCTTTTACGATCCCCGGCAAGAGCTTGGCGTAAACTCCCCATATCAAAAGAATTGCTGATGGTGGAAGACGACGAAGACGAAGAAGAATGCTCGTTGATAGATGAATGAGTCGCAGAAGGTGAATGTTGTTGAGTAGCTTGACGACCTTTTTGTATCTTGATGACCTTCCTTTCCAATTCCTTAGCCTTACGTAAATGATCGAGTGCCAACAACTGCAGCGTCTTGCTCGCCTATAATCCGGATTAGGTGTCGGCCCGTAACACATTATTCACATATACAAGGAAAGCGTACCACTGCGTCTTGCGTATAGGCAACGGCTTTTTGGAATTGCTCTATTCCAAGGTAACAGTTGTGTGAATATGGGATATGAGAACACTATGAATGAAACATACCAGCAGCTTGGGAATGGGCCTCGGCAGCCTTTGTCCAATCTTCCCGTTCCTCATGATCTTCTGCTCGGCTGGCATACGCATGGCCCTATTTCAACAACGAAGCAGGTTGCTTTCTTGATTAACACCATCATGAGCGATAGCGTATGATATTTGCTTACAGCATTGACCGGTGTGTCAGGCATCATGGCAGGTGGGTTTGTGATCGCGAAAAAAAAGGAAGAGTACACAAGGTTTCAGCAACTGACTTTGAAGACCGGACTCTGCATAATGAGCGACACGCATTATCCGATATTCATATAGCGCTTGTTCCCACATTGTTTCCCGAGGATAATCAATACATCATCAATGTATCATAGTTGTTCTACTACTATTCATAAAGGATATCTACAAATATGTACATCTTCCAAGACGTGCGTTCTTTTGGGGGGATTCGAGATGGGCTGTGCGTGGGGAAAATCATTCTCGGTTGGTAACCAGGCATGGCATGAGAGTTTTATGTATTCAATGATGGATGTGTTCTATCTTTAGCGGTATAACCCTCTTCCTTTTTAAGCATCTCCATATTCCAAGGAGATGAAAAATCCTCCCTCATCACCATCATCACCGATTTATCAGGTTGTTGTGAGGAGGAGGAGGAGGAGGAGGGGGAGAGGTCACATCGTAATGTGATGGGTGGTGCACGGTTCATATCATTCCCCCGTGATACAGCCATGTAAGTAGGCTGATTATCTCTTCCTCCATCAATGGTAAATCCAAATGGTATGTAACACAATCAAGAGAGTGATCAATGCATGATATCCAACATTTTCATATGGGGCTGTACTATGTTGTGTATGTAGCAAAAGCGAATGATGAAAGGGTACTTTTTTTTCAAAACGATTCATTGTCAACAAAAATTACTACTACTAAGAACGGGTATAACGTGTATGAGAGAAAACATCAATGCTAAAATGCTGTGTGTGATATGCAAATGAGGGTTATTAGGCAATACCCAAACGACGTGTAAGACTGATACGCTTCAAACGCCACTCGTTTTCCGAATCCTGTATCCTCCTTACTACGTCCTCTTCACCAACCAATGATCCATTGCCTACGACATAGGACTTGGCAAATGTGTACTTCCATAATACAAGAGCATCGACGCCGGCACCTTCAAGCATGTGTTGCAATCGTGATAAACGAGTATGACATTCGTGGGTATGGACTTGTACATAATCAATCAATTCGGCGGGCAAATGCTCTTCCACATCTTCTATAGTGTCACTCTCTGAATCTGACGAGGATGTTGTTGTTGACGAGGAAGCATCCGAATGGGTGTCGTTTACCGTGGGAAAATGCAATGAGGCTGCACGAGGATGATCGCAGATAGAAGCTGGCCTTGAGTGCTGCTGTTGGTGGGCTGACCATGGTTCATCACTTTCATTGTGGACAATGTGGGAGAGTACGGGTTCAGACAATGGATCATATTTGAAGCAACCATGACGAGCAAGAGCATGACTTAGACGCCCATAACGTTGTGGATAAATTTGTGTTTGTGCAATATCGGATCGGATGCCAGAAAGAATCCATGACAACGTTACTCGTAACCATTGGATTTGAATATGTGGAGGAGAATTGGTTGGTATGGATGTTGTGTGATTGGGATAAGAATAAAAAGATACGCCTGCAGCTGATGGATCATTCAGAGTGGATGGATGTACGTAGGACAATGAGAGAATCAGGCCCTTGTCACCCACGAAATGATCAGGCGATTCTGAAGGACCCCACGATGGTAGTTCATACGTTCGTTCAAGTGCTGGGTTGTATCCCATATGGAAGAGGATCAACGCTTTGTCCTGAAGACTGATCGACGTATTGGATGCTGATGCCGCTGCTGTAACAAGGTCTGGTGCTTGACTTGATGACTTCCACTCGCTAAAGTGTATCTGCATACGTCGGTGACAGGTACTAAAAGGATTGTTCGCATCTACTGTCATGGGCACTGCTGTCATGGAAATGGGACGAAACTCCACAATGCGATTGGCCCGATCGTACGAATGAGGCACCAACTTGACCACCACACCTCTCCTTTTATCACCAATCTTGACGTCGACGGTATTCCTTTGCTCTCGAATCCTCAAAAAGATGTATTCTTCACCCATCGCTTGCCAAGTCTTGCACACGGATCGTATCCGATACACATCAGCCAACGGCAAAAATGACATGACGTGAAGCAATACTTCAGGAGCCAATATAGATAGCATACTCTTCTTGTTGTATGATGACATGGTGTTGTATTCAATAAATGGGAATGTGTTAAAGAAAAAAAGAGAAAGCAAGGGTGCGCATAAATGGGGGTTGCTCTCTTAAGTTTGCATTTGTCCGTGCCAACCCAGTTTGGTGATCGAATTTGCACAACCAAACCTTAAAAACGTGTCGTTTTGAGATCCTTCTGAGTATTCAAAAAGAATAGTCTACACCGCTTCTTTTATCATAAAAACAACTCTCATCATGTATCATACACGTCGTTTCATTTTCATTCAAGAGCATGGCTGCTGCCATCTTTTTCTTTATGTTACCGCGGAAGAATACCTACAAGGTTACAAACGTCAACAATGGCACAACAAACAACTAGCAATGTGGCAGAGAGAAGTACTACTTGTTTCAAGATGCAATCTTGATAAATTTTCAAAAGGAGAGTATGCGTGTTCTCTTGCCTTTACGCCACGTTGTACCTTTATCTATAAAAAACATTATCTGATATGTATGTTCCGCGGAGTGTATCCCGCTTGGCATCATTGACCAGCCCCGTGAATTAGGTGCCCTGTGCTACGAAGCCGCTTTGGT
This sequence comes from Lichtheimia ornata, assembly GCF_029851405.1. Taxonomy (NCBI): domain Eukaryota; kingdom Fungi; phylum Mucoromycota; class Mucoromycetes; order Mucorales; family Lichtheimiaceae; genus Lichtheimia; species Lichtheimia ornata. The sequence goes on from NW_026695384.1 coordinate 142,822, forward strand.
GATACAATGCTAAATACGATTCACCTTTGTTTTTGCAGGCAAGGGCGGGGCTTGCTGCATTGTAGTTGTCGTGTTACTCATGTACAACGATAGCCGTGGGATTTTTGTGGTGATTGCACCATCTGATTGGGTGCAGCTGTTGTTGCCTCCAGTGCGAATGATGAAAAAGAAAAGCGCAGCAATGGATATTTTCAGCCGCACATAGCGTAATCTAATGCGTGTTGAAGATAAGCTACCAGTAATGAGCTTGAACGAACGAATGCTTTAATGCGAAATCTCTATGATCTGATATTAGATGATAAGATCGCAATCCATCTTAAAAACACAACCCTGTGAAATATAGGATGAATCTGTTAAAGGTTCGATATACTACTACTTGGACCACAACATCCACACGATTTAGTGACACCGATATTGTGATACACCATCTACCCCATGGCACGGTGTTTGTGGGCAAAAACATATCATCATGTACGTACTTTGATATACCAATACGGTTTTGTGGTATTCTTCTGGATTCTTATTATCCGTATATTGAGTTATAGACGTGCTACGAGAAGTGTTACATTTCACCCAAGCGTTATGAAGCCAATGATACTGCACCCATGAGAGGGAATCATGCGACCTGCTAAAGTATCCTTTGTAAACATGCATGATGCTGCTTGTTGACTACCTGAAACGAGTAATAATGTGAAAGTCGCCGTATTGGACGTCGTTTAGGAAGGAGGAATTGGCATAGCGCTGCTTCCAAACCCGTTTGTGGATGAGTGATCGCAACATGCTTCGTCAGCTACGTTGTTTGTTATTGGCAATGTGAGGAAGAAGATAACGACAATAGTTAAGGCGTTTGCTGACCACCAAAAGAACGCAATGGGTGATCAGCCGTGAAGAGCGGAGGAAAATTGAAAGATTCATGCATTGATAGACGATGCTTCCGGCACATAGCCATCCTGACAGCGTGTCATTTGCTCTATCAATTGAGGATTTATCCATCCGAAAAATTGGATCCTGTAGTGAGAGGCTGAAAGAGGTAAGTGCGTCACTTGCTTGCCAGCGGACAAGATTGCCATTTCAGTAAGCCAAAAGATGTTGTCAGCCCCATCATAAAGTATTCCACTTAAACAATCTGAACAATGTTGATACTCCTCATGACGATCTTTGCGCTATAGAACAAGCTAGCTTTGATAAATTTCATTAAGCATAATGAGCGGAGGGTGGCACATCCCATCCGTCAAGGTTGTTTCTTTGTATTTTTCATTGTTATCCATGATGATGCATTTCGCACTAGTGAGTGGATGGGCTCTCAAGCATCATTATACAAGATTTAAATACCAAAAGAGCGAGGTGCGTTATACTATGTATAGCATACAGCCTTTGTTCAAGACACAATGAATCAAGCATATCCTTTCTCGTCCACTCTTTTTCTTTATCACAGCATTTACGTACAAATTCATTTCTACATTCCTCATACATCTTTCTATAATAGAACGCATCGTACCCACACACGACAAGGTTCAAATCAAGAAGCTTCTATTCTTTTGGCGTTAACGGTAAAAAGGTGGATGGATGGGCGTGAGATGGTTCTTCATACGTGGTGGTTATTTATATGCAGTAGGATGTTTGCACAAAGAAGGATGGCAGCTTCCCTCAACGACTCTCGTGTTTCAGAAACCGTTTGGAGATCAAACATCATTGTTTGCCATATGGCTTGTGTGTTGAGGTTGGTGTTGGCTTTATAGGCCTTGAAAGCGTCGCCGACATCCCAATCGCATGCCTTGGTTTTAATAAAGTATGGTGTCATGGTCAAGGCGTGCTCATTCATGTATCCCCGTGCTGATCCGTGCCGCATATCCCCACAAAGTACGACCGGCACTTCATCTGTATACGCTGATCGCCACCATGGGAGTTGGGAGTGGTTCCCCTCTATTTGCACCATGCCAATTTCAGCACCCGACGTGGACCATGGCACCAAAACCAACTTTTGCAGATGATTCACGGAGAGATAGCTATCGAAAGTAACAAGGTAGCGTGCATGAGTAAGGACTCATCAAGCAACATTATCAGGCTTTACCTCATTACAAGAATACAATATCACTATGAGAGTAGGATAAAAATAAAGCACTATGAAAGACCACAAAGATCAGCGTTTGTTCACAAAGTTTGCAAGAAATGGGATACGTACAAAACCTTGGGAAGTTGACCTTGTAAGCAATCAAAGAAGTACGACAGAGGAAAGAGATGTGTGGGAGTAGATGGGCGACAACATCCTTTTATTATGCATTGTGGGCGTGGGGAATGATGCATTGATAAATTGATGCATGAGCTGATAAAGTGATGGGGCGCACATACCAGGATTCTGTCTGAAGAGCCTAGTGCAATGTTGTCGATGCATACATACATCGCCTAAGTTAGGCCAGCTACTGTAGTAAGCACATCATCACTCTCAAATTTATTTTCTTTGCAATACAAGCGTCGAGAATCGCCACTACCTTTTGTCTACTACTAGCATGCAAGCTAAGAAGCTTTAGTGAATGGAATAGTGTTGTGGCAAAAGAACAAGAGCATCTCGATACGGTGATGTAAATGATCCAGCCTCACTTTCCAACATCCAATTTCTAATTCCTCTTCCAATCCAGAAACCATCGAAGCGATCCACATCATGCCCATATGAGCTAATAGTATGATACCCCCAGTCATCATGTTGAATCCAAATCCATTCAATGAAAAAGTCGAAGAATAACATATGGTAGCGAGGATGTTTATCAAGTAATCAATATGGTAAAGAAACAGCATTGAAAACTGGGATACGATACGGGGCGACTCTCATAAATGCTATAGGGCTAATTGTGTCATTGCATCCTTGGTTCCTTGGTTGCTGCCGGCATAAACATCCTCCATCCTTGATTCCAAACCCCGTGCTGCATGCATTGACTCGAGTATTGCAATACCATCCATGGCTGTAGAAAACACCGTTCGTCAAAGACGTGAGCTCTTTTTGTCAATTCCATCCAATCCATCACCATCTTCAGGTGCATCCACGTGGTACGATTCATCGATCCTGCTGATGACGCGACAAGTAACCAGAGCAACATTCCAGGATTCCTTTTTCGTCACTGCACTTGATTGCATCCATGATAACCATTGCAAATCCATCATGTTGGCTGAAAAGAGCCATGTGATCGCTGCTGATATGCTTCCTTTTCCATCCTGATGCTGATCTACCACTTTTTTGGTTACTTTCGATGCTGTTCCACCAGGCGAAGATTGTTTGTATTGCAACGTTGTTGATAGCTGATATGGCATCATCCATTGGTATCCGTATGTATCGAAGCAAGTTCCTGCCCGTAAATAAAGCTGCTTCTATACGATGGCTATCTGCTGTTCACGTAAAAAAGGCTGCAATACAAGGATGCTGTTCGAGACTGAAGTAAAGACCTTCCTAATAGCGATTGGTGTAACATTTGGTTGTGGCAGAGGAGTATGCAAGAGAGCGTGTGTTGTAGTAGAATGACAAGGTTGTGAACGTTGTTTGAGGCAATGGAGTAAAGACCTCGCTAATAGCAGCTGCTGCAACGAATGCTGTTACGTTTGCTTGCGGTAGAGGAGTGTGTAAGAAAGTGCGAGTATCGTCAAAGGCGTGCGTCGTGGTGGGTGTACACGCCATGGACATGTCATTCAGTGAAAGACAATCGGATCAAGACAATCGTAGACTTGACATGATGGGTTGAAGCAGGGCAATCATTCGCAGGTGGTAGTTGTATGTACTTGAATGGGGCAACAGTTGAGGACGGGAGGAAGAGAAAACGAGGAGGGGGAGTGGAAGAAATGGAAATTAAATAGGTCATGCACTGCCCTACAAATGCATGAACACTGTACATCAAACCTTGATATTGAGATTGCCCCTCTCGAACCTGAATCTTTCAAACAAGGTGCTCTCGGATACGTTGATCAACCTTAGTCTATAAAAGACCCAATGCTTCATTATGGAAATTTTTAATGGGAGGGTATACGTGTAAGAGAGACTATGGACGAACGAGGCTATACGGATGCTGAAGTTACTTGTTCGCTGTCCAGAGTGCTGCTCTAGGGTAGCAGCTTATTACAGAGGCTGTATCCTATTATAAATATGGCATCCAAAACTACAATAGATCATGCTACCTTGTATCATAGCAACGCGTCTTTCTTCGCTTACCTTTCACGGATGGTAAAGGACTGCAGGTTCCTGTAAAGATGATAGTACGAGGTTTTAATGTGTTTGTTTAAACGTGTAAACTTATAGTAAGATGATTACTCCATATGTTAAGTCATTCAACGAGAAACAAAAGCGTACAAGCGAAGCGAGCTATCCAGGCCGCTAGTCAAACTCTTTATCATGTTTGGAGTAATATAGCCATCATCATGCTAAACAAGGATGCAATCATTTCGCTATCATACGTCTAATAGTTGCCTGCCTTGATTGCGTAAACTGGACGCTTGTTTGGATGCTCTCCCAAATTCCACAACTCATCATTTTGCTTCCTATAAGCGAGGTCTTCACATCCAATAGATAAAGCGCCTGTGTGTACTTTTGGTTCCTCTCCAACGACCCACGTATACAAATCACCAGCTTTGCTAGCGCCACGGCTGCACGAGAAGTAGTATCGGCCATTGATGGATGTGGCACCTTGCATTGATTTGAGACCCATATTGTAGTACTCTGTAGCAGTTGCGGTGGTTCCACTTGAATGCTTCAAAAGGCGTGTCTGGTAATCAATATCAAAGCGGACGATGCGATTCTTGGTTCCATTAATGTCATATTGGCCCATGATGATGGAATCAGGCGAGGTGGTACGATCCAAGCTGATAAAGCTGTAGTTGAAGTCCTTGGCTTCAGCGCTCTCTGCGAGATAATGGCTATGTATGCAATAGTGTTTAATCAACATGGATGACTTGTTTTCCACAAGGTTTCTGCTCACTTACCCCCATTGCGGTATGACATACCTAATAAAAGTAGCATGATGAGTGTGAGGAAGCTTGCATAGCCACCACTCATAGTACTATCATGAATGACTTACTTGTAGTTGTATGCTTGGTATTTACCAGAGCCAACGTGACCAATCTTATCGCCAATGCTCACCTCATAAATGTGATTCAAATCGAAGATACGGATGCCGTTATTGGTGTCAACGACATAGAGCTTGTCACCATACCACATGATACCACCTGCATGCACCTTGACAGCATGGAAGGATACGGTGCCTGATGAAGTTGTATCAGGTACCACCAGCAACACATTGCGGTACTTGTTGTTCTTGGCGTCAATGAAAGAGATGCGAACCCCTTTATTGACACCGCCGATCTTGTCGTGGTCGTACCAAGATGCCAGGATGATATCGTTTTCACCATAAGTGCCTTTGTCGTATGCATCGGATGAGCTTGTAATGCCCTGTGGATACCATTTTGTAGTCCCCTGATCATCATAGCCAGATTTCTTATCCCATCTATAGATATGGATTGGGGGATTTTGTAAGGATGGTGACATTACATACCCGCATTTGAATGTACAACAATGAGAGCTTACGTGAAATCCTTTACAAAGTTCGATGGTCCTGAATATGACTTCATAGGATGGTTGGTATCGGCAATCACCTTCGCTACACTGATATTGGGCAAAGCATCATCCAACTTGGCAATGAGATCATCGTAGCGATTGGGGTATCCTTTTAGCGTAAACTTGGATGCGTCCAGTGTCTCATAGGCAACAACAGCGGTTGTCAACAAATGTACGGATACGAGTGTAATGCCAGCCTTGATCCACTTCATGCTGTAAGGAGGAGGAAGAAAGACAATAAATCCCTAGCAAGGAGAAGAGCCGCGAGTCGTACACATGTTATATAAGATTTTTGAATGCGTGGCTGTGTTTCTCCTTCTTTCCATGTCACGCATTAAATTCTGAATGCAGTACACTTTTCTGGTGGATCACCGGAAATAAGTTTCACATTGCATTTTCAACCTTGATGGTGAGAGAATATGCGGTGGTAATATACCAATAATTAAATGCTTACAATGTGCAAGAGTGTCACAGGCACAATTTGGAGATGTGTGTAATCCTGTGATTGCTGACGTGTGTCTAGAGCACGGAAACCTTACATGAGGAGCATTTTCAGGGTCGCACACGCATGCCACTTTTCACTTGTACGCCATAGATCGCCACTTAAACTCGCATGATATTTCATGTGCCTGCATAATGACGATTGTTGTTGTACACAGGATGTTGGTTCACGACATGCCTACCATTCTTGTATATGCATTGTGCATTCATTGGATAATAAGGATGCCGCTCATTTGAATACCTGGTTTACCACGTCCTTGTAAATAGAAGCTGCACACAACGATCTCGACTTTTCGGAATTTGTGCCTTCCCCATGTACTCCAACAAGGATCTGTGCGACCATAATAATATTCCAGATCCCAGGGAATCAGTAATTTGTTGGTGATTACTCTTCCTTTGGGATCTTGAGAAAGGTGTACAGCAACCTCGTATATGGGTTGCCTTTTGATACGTATGTTTGATCTACCCAACTTTGGCCGTGCCCTGTCAACAACAACCCCACATCCATGTTCAGGTAACCCTGCACTCTGTATTAATGAGCTGCTATTACACAAGCTTTAGGTTTAGCCGACGTGGAGCGGGCATCTGTAGACGACTACTGTAAAGCACAGCGCCTTATAAATTTACGTATTGCTGGTTGCTCTACCACCAACGACATTTACAACGCCTGATGCCGTGTATAGGAGAAAAAGTTTTACGCACTACTGCACCTTTGTGTTTTGTTGCTATACGCCGATAAGGTACGTTGTATAAAAAAATCGCCATCCAATTCGCTGCGTATACCAGTCGTCAGCGTTGGTCAAGCACATTTTAGTGAAATGGGATCTCTGCTGCCGCATATAAACCTTGTCACCATGACACACCACGTGGTTTTATGATGATGGCTGGTAGGTTGAATCAGCCAGCTACAAGAAGCTGTAGCCAGCGTTTGCCAAAACTAAATCATGCATTGAACGTCGTTTTCTCAGAAGTGCATGTAGGAAAACGAAAGGGCGTAGCTCTTGTTTGATGCAGGTTTTAGAGACAATGAAAATGGTTGGATCAATGAACCAGTAATATGAGTATGCGTTCAACGTGTTGTTAAAAATAGGGTTTCTTTATTTTCATGTCAAATCATGTGACATGGAAAACCTATGGATGCTATTTAGCTATACATTACAGATATTATTTGCTGCTTCCCCGTATCATTATGACGCATGATCGCTGAAACAAAGATGAAGTGCACAAGATCAGATAACCCTTTGAATGAAAACTCCGGTCGCCCAATGCCCTTTTCGACGTACATCTGATACCTCGTACGTGAACGAGATCTAGTTGCAATTCATGCATACGTACCAAAATCCTTGCGTTGGGTATGTAGAGACAGCGGTTAATCGGAGAGGTAATCGGATTAAAGCATAAGAATGTTTATATGATGTGTTTGTATACATGCTCTTTATTCACGATGCAAGGCTATTAGGTACATCATTGTGTTGATCGGCACTTTTCGAATCATGTGGAACTATGAAACGGGTGGCTGTCTTACAAGGAGTGCGACCAACGCTTAAGTAACCATGGGTTACGTGGATCGTTTTTTGGTTCTCAGCATCACTGGGTATATCTTGAGGAAGAATTACGCTATAGAGGTCCGTGTTCTTGTGTTGCCAAACATCATTTCGATCCGCTTGATATAAACAAGACTGCATACCTACTTATGGACACCTCTTGGAATGAATAAACAATTAAATAAGCGGTTTCCTTGCGAAGGTGGGGGTTCAATACCTTTTCTCTCGCTCCTCCTTATCACTAAAAGTATCCCCATTGCCACTTTCCAGAATGCCGAGAGCAGAAGCGAAAATGCGATTGCAAGCAACCATGCGACAGGTGGGCTCTTTGCAAGGGGTTATGCTTCGAGTTGATTGACCGAGTACCTGCTGCGTAGATGCGAACGGTTCAATTTAAAGTGTGTGTACCTGAAAGGGTTCTCGCCTCGCGATCAAGAGTTCATCCAAATTGCCAAAGAGAAAGAAATGCACTGTGAGATTGAAGCCTTGACGGCCGAGATTGAGTTGCTACAAAAAGAAATGGCCAGCTTGCAGTCTGCAACAACCTTTCAACGACAACCAACGCCACCTTTATCCCATGAAGACAACGACTCGCATAGTCATAGCAACAAATGGACACCACGGGCAAGGACCCCGAGTGCGGCTTATCCCGCTACACCCGAATCGATGGAGACGACGGATGATTCATCATCGATCATGACAACTCTATCACGCAGCACCAAACGACAACGAGTGATCGCGCAGGATGGATCCATGTCAGTGGTCTTATCACAGCAACAGAATCATCAACAACGACGACCTTGGATATTGACTATCAGGAATGGCAAGATGGAGATTGAAACATGCGTCAACACCTATAACGACCTTTTACCACATCTTCATGCAATGACGGGTGCTATCTATTCTCAGGAACATGTCCCTTTCACATTCCACGCTTACTCGACTTACGGAGCATTGATCAAAGCCTTCAACACGATGATCCTCAACAAGTACGGCAAAACAACTTGCAGGAGCTGGGTTAATTCCATGCGCATGATTACACTTTCTTCTTCTTCACCACCATCACCAACTTTAGACAACCATACGATGCCTTGCTCCCAATCCATCGCTCGTTTTATACAACCACTACTCGACGCATATTGGAAATGCAAACATTATCAGCATTTAGCAGTCCACATACCAACATTTATTCGACTCTTTGTGCATCCCTACGAGAACAACAACAATAGCCTTACATCATCACCAGCAGTCATGGCATTGTGTGCAGGCATTTGCTTGTCGTCATGTCAACATACAAGCAGCATTATACCGGCTGGATCCCATCTTGAATATGCACGATGTTATTATGATCAAGCACGACAATTGATAGCCGATAGATTTGACGATCCTTGTTTGGAGACATTTGCGACCTTTGTATTCTTGGCATTGTATGAAATGACAATCGGGCATGATTCAACTTCCGCACATTACACCAACCTTGCTTTGCGTATGGCCAACATGCTACGACCTGAATACACCACTCAAATAACGATGATGAAGGATGACGTACAAGAATCGATTCTATTTCATCGGCTACAGACATTTTTACAGCAAATACGACTATTTGAGCTGGCAACAGACTTTGATAACAATGATCGTGATCAGCGGGAGACTGGATACGCCCGATTTTATGCAGCTTGTCACAATCCCACTGATGAGTGGTGGGTTGCAGCGGATGATGACAGCATTCAGGCGCATGATTTGATTGAGATGCATCGATGCCTTCAGAAATTACGACGTGACATCTACAACAACAGCCGTGTTACCATGACAACCGTGCCAAGGGACCTTGCAGAATTAACAGAGATGGTTGTTCAGCAACAAATCAATCATGTCATGGTTCATTGGTATACGCATATGCTTCCGGATCGATTAAAGTTATCATTGCCTGTCCTCGATGCAATGAACATCCCAGATGATACGTATATGAAAACGGTCGAAAAGGAGACAAAGGTCAAGGGCATTGGTGCTGTACTGGCAGCGTTGGCGTTATACGATGAGGGTCTTTTGATTGCACAATCGTTTTTGCACAAGCGTCTTCAAGGATCAACAACACGGTGGGCGCACTTGCAACAATTTTGGCAAGGTGGAAGATTGATCATGGGTCCTGAAGAACGAAGGAAAGCGGCTGGTACAAAATGGGCACGCCGCATCGACAAGTTACTTTCGGTCAAACCAGTGATTGGATACAGTGGTACCGATGATGAGTTTTTTGCTATGGTGATGGGCGCCATGTTCCCTGAAGAGGAAAGCAAGACAAGTGTGATCTCTCTGGCGATTCAAACAGCGATCAATGCAGTGCGTTTGTTACGGTTCCTGGATGCATCATCTGAGTGGCGGTGCTTTTTCGATATGCGAGTGTTGATGGATGTATGGGTGTTGTTAACCCGAGTTGTCCGATTTGAACGTTATTTGGATGTAGAAGATCAAGCCATGTTACCACGGGTACGCAACGATTTGGAACACTGCTTGACGATGGTCCGTAATAATGCATCTCGCTCTCTACATGCGGCAAACCTTATTGGGAAAATGGAGGAGGAGTACCGTGAGCTCTTGTTGTAACATTTACTCCGGCATCATGTTCATATATTATTACTATTATTATTGCTAGTGTATATACCCCCACTCTCTTGCTTTCTCCCTCTCTTATACATATACCCACAGTGTAAATCTGCGCTGGAATTGGTTCTTCTTGGTCCGAAATGAAATGAGATTTTCTTGTGTGTGTGCAGGTGCATGTTGTTGTATTATTGATGTCTAAAGCCATCCCATATGGCTCTTCTTCTATAACTCTTCTCACACGCAAATCGCCTGATATGTACCTTTTTCTTTAAACCCCTCATGAAACATCGTCCAAGGCAATCATCTCCATGCATGACATGTGCGTAGAAACTGCTCACATGTCCTTCTAGTTTTACCATAGAACACGCTGTTCGCCGCATTACATTCAAAACATGACACACACACACGCACACAAATGATGATCTCTGCAAGCTCTCATGCACCACATCGATGTACGTTTTTCCCTTGGGAGAAAAAGAATTGCATGCACAATGAACACAAGGCGACTCACAGGGGGTTAAAAAACCTCTCGAATATATAAAGAGGATCGCCACATGTGCGGATCTTTCTCATCCCCTGATCACTCACACCCATATTCATACCCATACGTTACGCTCACTGTATACACACCATGCACCTATCAGGCTATGCTGCCCCCATCACCACCACCACGACCAACAACAACACAACATCGATCATTACCCTATCCAAGAAAGCTGGCTTTTGTTCTTGCTGTGGCGTCGATGTCACTCGCTTCAGGTATATACTACATACCATATCTGCAATAAATCTAGCTGAAATGTGTACGTATTTGAATGCCTAGTCATGAATTCTGGTGTCGACACGCCGGCCGATGAGGCTTTCTTTTTTCTTTAAACCATCTTTTTTCATCATCTCTCGTTTCTCCACCTTTATGGCGGTGTAAGATATCACAATCCCACCTTTTCTTTCCATTTTTCCTCTTACATGCTACTACACTACACTACTACTACGACCGCGTATACCTACAATGTTACTCTATATTGCGTGCACGCAACTTTATTATGATAGCTAGCGTTTTTCCCTTCTGTACAGCATGCTTTCTCACAATTCCCTTATGTACAAAATACGTATTTTCCATTTTTCTGTTTATAGCTCCCCACATCCGATGGCGTCAAACTTTCTTTTCCCCTGATTACATAGCAGTATTGTGTACAAAGTTCCATCATCTTGGGAACCAAACTTTTCTTTATACTAAACAAAGCTGCATTGTTATGTCATTGACAGGCATCTCAGTCTCAAACAAACAATGGCGCCACAGATAGCGGATGACGTGTTATATTGAAATGTGTGGTATAATAGACTCTGCTGGTGAATGACAATACAGTGGAGAGTGATCGTGGAGGCAACATTCATATGGTAACATCATGGATAGCGTATTGGATAGAAATGTTTGTATGGAAGAACGTATATTTGAGAGGTAGTACATATGCATCGTATGCAAAGAAAGAGAGAAAAAGAGAGGTTCTTATATCATCGTGCACCTAATAATGTACTCCTTGATGCATTGCAGCAATCATCTACCGACATAAAGAGGAATGATTGAAACGTCATCATGTAAATAAAGCTGCTCAGTATTACAGTAAGAGAATATACACAAGTTTTGCTTTTTTATTATTCACTGCCATCCTTACAATTGGATGATAAAGGGTGCTCAAATGATGTTTAGCCTGTGAATGAAATGTTTGTCCTCGGCCGGCCGATCCGACTCTTTTTCTTGCTATTGCCATTGCCTCCTCCACTACTGCCGGCAGCAGCGGGTGTTTCATCTTCAGGAAGAGTATCGCCACCAGCACTCATAAGACGATCCATTGCCTTGACTGCATCTCCATTATTATTGTTGTTCTTCTTTCGTTTGGATGGTCGTGCTGCTTTACGCTTTTCTTCCTCTTCCGCTTTCCGCTTCAGCTGCATTTGCAAGTTGTTATCCATTTCTACAATACACCTTATCTTTAGTATGCCTGTTCATGCCATTCTCACATACACAGATTGCTCTTTACCTTCATCATCCAATAACAACGAGACAATCTCTCTTGGCTTGAAGTCGACTTGCTTGAACTCGCCACCAGAAATGACCACCTTTTGAATCTAAAAGAATGGAAAAAGATAACGTTTAACAATCGTACAAGCAACAAGGTATTAAAAGCGTCTTGATTTACCTCATCCTTTTGTTTGGCACGTTGCAAGATACGTTCTTCAATAGTGCCCTTGGTGATTAACCGGTATACAGTCACTTGCTTTGTTTGACCGAGACGATGGGCACGATCCATGGCTTGTTGATCCACCGTTGGATTCCAATCACTGTCATAAAAGATGACTGTATCGGCTGCTGTCAAATTGATACCAAGACCACCAGCACGTGTGCTGAGCAAAAAGATGAATATCTCAGGCCTTGTTTGCCAATCTTGCACCATATCACGACGATCCGAGATCTTGGATGAACCATCCAAACGCAAGTACTTGTATTGCTTGTAGTTGATGTATTCTTCAAACAAGTCAATCATGCGTGTCATTTGGAAATACACCAAGCATCGATGTCCTTCGCTCTTGAGTTTCTCCAACAATCGATCGAGGGTAGCAAGCTTGCCGGAATCCAAAATCAAATCACGCATTGCAGGAACACGCATCATTGAATAGCCACTACCAGATGAATTCACTGGCATAATACCCTGTCCATCCGATTTGCGAACAATGGTTGACAACGTCATCGCTTCAGGTCGTTCATGGTTGCTAATGTATTGTGGTTCACCAAATAGGCATGCTCGCACTGATGGATCAAACATGATATCCTTTTGCTCATACGCAAATGACCGATCATCGCAAATAGCATCCACAGGAACAGCTCGAGCCTATTATAGAATATGAGCATGAATGTAATAAATCCAATGAGTGGTATCATCTTACCCCTGGGATATAGCAATTATCGAATTTGGACGTGAGATACTCGGTGTAGCCACGAACATTGGTAAGGTGATCCATAGGTCCATTGGGTGTAACAGATAATCGGCATGTAGGTGACATGGTATCGGTGATAAGGAAACGGGCAAAGGTGTTGATAGGTGCATCATCATAGCTAAGCACACGTATTCTCTCGTTTAGTTTATAATCACAACCTTTCCCATTCTTTGATTTCTCACCTTTCACCATCCTGGTTGGCATAGAAACGCCGCCGTGAGCGGTTGTCACGTTGTGCAAGGTGTGCAATCCATCGTGCAACCAATGATTGTTTGAAAACATAGCTTGCTTCTTGGGCAGATGTGTCAACAAAGCGGAGGAAAGAAAATGCAGGATCTAAAGTTACCCATGTAAGTTACATGAACGCTCGATTTGCAAAGTACAAAACTCACCAGAGTCATCGGAAAACATGGATTCATGAATGTAGTCAGGGTTCCATATGTTCATAAGATTGTCGAGGTATCGGGTCGAGAAACCAGCATTGGATCGTTCTCCTGGTGATCGTAAAATGCCTCCATCTCGATACAAGTGCTTGGGAATATGGAATTTGATGTGGCTGCGAGAGGAATAGGGACAATATAAGGATGTTTCTTTGCTCAAAGCACCGCTTTCGCTGTAGGCACAGAATGAAAGGGGCGAAACGACATCAGCACGCTCGAAAAGCTCGGGATGATTGCACACCTATAAATAAAGAAATTAAGTTTCATATGTTGACGTTGCCACAAGTGCTCGAAAATACCTTTCTGAATTGCATCACAAGGTTCATAAGGCTATCCATGCTCTCTTCGTTGAGTGACGTTGCCTTTTCGAGGAGCTCTGAAATAGAAATCTTCTCCTTAAGACCTCGATACAAGGCACGTTGCCTGGCTGTCAGATCACAATAAATCTCAACTTCAATCTAATAGTGTGGATGATGAGCATCATAACATAATCGCCAATGGGGTTGATTTGGTAATTTACCTTTTCACCAAGCTCATGTTGGACATTTCGTTTGATACGACGCAGCATAAATGGCTTCAAGATCATATGTAATCGCCGCAATTGATGCTCATTAAGGGTGCCCTTGTTCTCGGCATGACTCTCAATATCCTTCGAAAACCATTCACTGAATTCTTCATGCGAGTCGAATAGGGTTGGCATGATAAAATGCAAAAGAGCCCACAATTCTATACATCACGTATTAATTTCAAATCCACAAATCCTTTCAAATGCATCGATTTACCTTGCATGCTGTTTTGAATAGGAGTACCCGTCAACAGCAGTCGATTACGGCAATGGAAGCCGAGTAGCTGTTTCCATCTTGCGCTTGACGAGCTCTTGATAGCTTGTGCTTCATCCAAAACCATGTATTGCCATTTGACACGCTGAAAATAGGCGACATCGGTGAGAACCTATGGTACAAAAGGACAAGGTTAATGATCATCGTACAAGATAAAGTCAACTTTAACGTACCAATTGATAACTTGTAATAACCACGTGGAAAGGAGCGTCTCGACCATATAGCTGCTTGCGATTCCAGAATTGACGTAGCACTTTACGATCCTTGGGATTGCCCCAGTATGGGAGTGCCTAAACAAGGACGATTAATTCCCATGAAATAAAGATCCATCTATGCTTCCATCATCGACTTACTCTAAAGGAGGGGACAAACTTTGAGACTTCTTGCTGCCAATTGTGTAGCGTAGAGGAAGGTGCAATGACGAGGAAGGGGCCCCAGATGTTATGGACTTCTGCAAGATAGGCCATCAAAGAGATAGATTGCACTGTTTTACCGAGACCCATTTCATCTGCCAAGATGCCATTGATGCCTTGCTCGTACAAGTTGGCCAACCAATTAAGACCCTTAAGCTGATAGCTCTTGAGCTGACACATGAGCATAGAGGGTTGCTTGATTTCTTCTGTGCCCATACTGGAAGGATCTTGGAAGTTCATGGTATCCACTAAAGATAATGTTGTCAGCAACCTAGGATACTTTGTCGACTCATCTTGACAAGAAAATCACTCACATTGAGCTGCACTCATTGAAATATCAGAGGCATCAGCGGCTGCACGACGCTCACGAGCACCTTCATCGAATGCACGAGTACGTTCTCTTTGCTTAGCCAATGCATTTTGTGCACTTCGTCGAGCGTGTTCACGTAACTTGGCTTCGTCATCTATACATGTTGATTGTCAACCACTCTTGTTCCTATGATTGCCACCATCCATCCTATATACATACCATCATCAAAGTCAATCTCTTCCAAAGCTTGTTCTCCAGCAGTTGGATCGATATCTTCATCATTGTCTTCAATGTTGACAGTGGGCTCGGAAGCTGTAGCTGCAGGCGTAGGTGGTTCACTAGTAGGCACTGCTGTCTCATCATCCTCACTCGTATCTTGCTTAATCTTGCGACCGATAAAGTGACTGTAAAGCTCCGTTTGAGTGATCAAAAAGTTGAGCTTGCGTGCTTGTCGTTGTGCTTCACGTCGCTCCTCCTCTTGTTTCAATCTCTCCAATGCTTCCTTCTCAGCCTTCTTTCGCAATTCACGCTCTTCCTTTTCATTCTTCTTCCAGAATGCAAGCATCTATACACCCAAACCCATATTAATAAACTATGTCACTCCCTTATTTTCCATCCTCAACAACAAACCTCTTTGGTAGCTCGCTTGGAACGGAGTTGGATATCCTTTTGACTTCGATTACCCTTGGCTGCAGCACGCTTGGCTTCCTTTTGGCAGTATTGTGCAATCTTTTTACAATTGCCTGCGCGTGTAGCTTGTACTCGTGAGAGAATACGTGCCATCTTTAACGATAAACAACGTAAGCATCCCGTCATACTCTTTACATTTTCCCATACTTACTCTTGGAATATCCTTGCGAGCAATATTGAGCCAAATTCTTTGGCGTTCATCATCGATTTGTCGTGCTGACATCTTATCACGCTTACGGAAAATGAGCTGATCTGTGGCATCCGAATCATAATCCTCCGAGTTGAGCCTTGCACGCTTATTCTTCCTCTTGAGTCGTTCCTTGTCCTCTTTGGCAGCCTGTAGCAGCATGGCTGTTGTTGCCGAGATCGTAGAAGATTCATTCTCGCTGGCAGCTTGCTTCACAAAATCAGAGCCATATCGCTTTTCATATATGCGTTGAAGATGATCACTGATTCTTGCATGTCGATGCTATAGAAATAAATCAATATCCAGGAACACACATATACACACACCCTATTTCCTCAACTTACTGCTCGCTTATTCTCATAATCTTCAATCACACGCTGCCGTCGTCTATGAACCTCGATCATGTATTGTACCATTTCATCCCGATGTGTATCAAAGATCTCTTCATCATCATCATCCGTAATTTGTAATTCCTCAAGCGTCTTTTCTGTTAAGCTTTTCATGCGTGGCACCTCGTGATCGCTTAATTCGTCTCCTGATGAATCATCACTCAATTCAAATCGATGGCGGATTTGTGGTACTCGGCTATCGGCGATACCATTGGTCACATGCTCATCAGGTCGTTGTGTTGCATATTCATGGCTTTGTTGTTGTTGTTGTCCATTCATAGTGCTCTGTAATCCTGATCCCATCTAATAAACAATTGCCCCCTTTTTGTCAGCTGCTTGTGACAATGACCCAATTTCCACACACAATTACCTGTTTGTCATGGTTCTTTGTTGTAGGAGTTGCAATAGCGACACCACCAGCACCTTGTGAGATCAATGGAATATCTTCAGTGTCTGTATCAGAATCAGCCATTGGTTGTGCTGCTGCTGCTTCTTCCGATTCATTGTTGAGCAAATTGCGGATGCCGTTGCTACGAAATGATGGTTGCTGTTGTTGCTGCTGCTCAAGCTGTGATGAAGGTTTGGCTTCGGGTACAGTTTGATTCTCTCGCTCAAAAGTTTGAGATTGTGACAGTGGGCTTATACGCACAGGTGCAGCTGTGGATGGTTGTTGAGGGGGACGTGGTGGTGCATCTGATGACAAGAGCTGTGAAATAGACATGACAGGGGATGCCGTGGATGTTGGAGGTGGAGCACGATCAAAGTGATATCCAGCCTATAATAACAAGTTAATATTTCCGAATCGTTCCATCTCTTTTTTTCTTTTTCTTACCTGTGGTGGAAGACGTCCATGATCCTGGCCCACGTGTGGATGATGCGATGATACCTATTGGATTATAGAGATTAGCTTTATATACATGTATACGCTTGTTGTTATTGGATAGTTACCGCTTCCGTTGGTTTAGAATGTGCCGATGAGCGGATTGGATCAAAGGGCGGGGCATTGCTGGTGGCCATTGGGGGTCTTGGTAGTTGAAAAGCAGAGTTGGAAGAAGAAGAAGGAGGAGGAGGACCCATATCATGAGGCAATGGCAGTGAAGGACCACCCGTTGTTGTTGTTGTTCCTGTTGAAGCTCCTCCACTAGGATGTGCATAATCTCTAGGCTGAAACGGTGGTGGAGGGGGTGGTGGTTGTTGAGGTGGCTGCTGTGGTTGTTGTGAATGATGATGATGATGATGATGGCGTACAGGTGAACCAGCCTAATCAAACATAGGCATGAGTGTCTTGTAACAAGGTGTATTGTATGTATACATCGCGTCTTAAGGTATACTTTACCTGACCCAAGGGTGGATGTTGCTCCATATAGCGTTCATTATAGTCCCACGACTGTTGAGAAGGTGGTGCAAAGGAACGTGAAGAAACAGGCGGATAAGGAGGTTCATGACGTGCTGAATAGTCCACCTGATGCGTAGTTGGATAAGACTGACGATGCATGGCTGACGGTGGAGGAAGTGGTGGCCCTGTGAATGCACTTGATCCAGTTGTTGAAGGACCATTTCCAAAAGCATTGTCCCGTTTATCGCTGTTGGGCGATGTTGCATAGTGTCCAGGTGGAGGATATACACCTTCCTGTGGTTGTTGTTGTTGTTGCTGCTGCTGTGGTGGAGGTGGTGGTGGCCGTTGTTGCTGCGACATGTTGTGATGTGGCAGATTAGATGAGGTGGGTTGGCGAGACATTTACATGCACGAGATCCAGAGAGATCAGTACTAGATAAGGTGCTGTTGTAAAAGCAAAGGATAAAAGGGAGTAAGAAGAAGCTTGTCTGTTTTGAAGAGCGTCAAGTAAACGAGAGCGACAAGACACACACACGCACACGCACATACATACACAGCAGCTGGGTGCGACAACGATAGTATTCCGCACGTCACTTTCCAGCTACCCTTTACTTGATTGGAACCTCTTTTTGAACATCCACTTACACTATACCACCCATATTGAATACAATAATCATCACTTTTTCTACCCTCCCCTGAAATCATCTTTAGAATAAAATGAGTTTTCTTTATGCCATGGACTACCTTTTATTGTCCTCAGCTTATCATGGGACCAACATGGCTGCTGCTTTGAAGAAATACTTTGTGGTGTGGTCTTTGCTCAAACTCGCGAGACAATTGGTCAAATTGCCCTGAGCTCAATGTAACCCAACCCATCCCCCCACCCCACGCCACCTTCAGATCAATCCCAATCTTCTTCCAAGATATAAAAATCATCTCCCACAAGGACCTACAATTCGATCTTGGCTGATACCAACGTATGCATCCTAGCATCGTTGTTGTCTAACCTTGTCTGTCGTTGACATCGACATGTGTCAATTTGACATCGGTTGTACAACAAACGTAGTATAACCCAGAAGAATGACATTAACCACCTTTTCCTTATTATGATATTCCATCACCTTTAGCTGTATTGCATTTGGTTAAGTTATTCCACCTATACACGAGTGGGCTCGTTGTTGAACCTTTATACATATTCTCCTACCTAAGAAATTACAGGCATGAACGAAGCAAAGGGGTATTGGGGCTTATGTTAACCTATCCACTCATCCAATGATAATGAAACGCCTTCAAGGCTGATGCATAAAGTACACTTTTGGATACTCCTCAAATCAAAGCTTACATGTATTATGATGAATGATTGGGGTCAATGCTAACCACATGTTGTCGTATGTAAAGCACTTTTCACAGCCAATGAGCATCATGTGGACTTACAAGTGTGGTTGTGGATAGATGATCGTATGCGACCTCCATGTACTATCAATTGCTTTTCTTTATTCTCAGACAATGAAATTAAAGGGGTGAATGAATAGGTTTTTTGATGCATGAAAACCCATGCATAGGAATAGTCGGTTTCGTGATAATAATGATGCCCTCTCCTTTCTTCCATTATGTACATAAAACGTTGACGATGTTGTGTGTATTTCACTAGCATAGATAGGTGACCGAAATGGGGTATATCTGTTCCCACGTGTGAACGGGGGGTTCATTCATGAAACGCTTTGATGGTCTTTTTCGATCACGTATAAAGTAAGCCTTGTAACCATGATGTGTGGGGGTGGATGAGTAATCAAGTGTAGAATGAAAAAGCAGATGTCCGGTGTTGTGGCCGAGACAAGCCGGGCCGGCATAACCCACGTGTGTATATATGGAGGAGAATTGGAAAGATTGCGCCATCCTAATTCGTTAATCCATTGGTGGCGTCCAAAGTCCGCGTTTTCCATGTATGTTGTTGTCGTTAGCTGACAAGCAAAACCTTTGCTTCTTGTTTTCCACAACTCTATTTTTCACCGAGCGATCTCTCTTTTAGTCGAAATGCCGGCTCAAGCACTCACAACTACAGTACCGCCATTCCAAAAGCTGGTCTTGTTTTCGGGCAACGTTATGCGTAGTAGCGTAGCCGGACGTACCAAGGCCGTCAACAAAAAGGGAAACGCAGAGGTAGAGTTTGTTTTTTTTTGCTGTTGGGATGATACATACAATACAAATAGGATGGGCAAAGAGATATGTATGTATATATGCGGGATCATGATGGGCTTATATCTATTTGTGTATGTATAGCTGCTTGATGCAATTAATGATACGCTCCGAACATCGCTCGGCAATCCCACTTCTCAGTCATACCGTTATTGCAACGATGAGTCGCTTCTTGAAGTACCAGATCTTCGATTCGAAAGTCGGATATTGCCGGAGGATCGAAGCGACGTTGAAGTCACAGGTTGGTGATAAAAGGAAAAAGAGTGGATCATCATGATCTAACATTGAGGATATAGCTAAACTTTTCATTCTGGACCAAAATGAGACCGATAGCCACATTGATCAAGCATTAGAACACTTGCGAAGGCTTTTGGGAGTGGAATACATTGATAACTTTATTCTTTCGATTGGATCAGCGACATGCACAGCACCATTGACTCAAGCTTGGAAACGACTCGAGACGCTGCATCAAAAAGATACACTCGGCAAATTGGGTGTAGCCGAGCTCACTGAAGAGCAGCTTGAAAAGATCCTCTCCGACGACGCCATCACCGTGAAACCATCAGTGAACCAGATCAATGTTTCTCAATGCTGCAATATGCCATCATCCATGATCACCCTTGCCAAGAAACATGGCGTAGAGTTGCTGCATAACGGAGATCGATCGGGTAAGTTACCAGCGTTCCTTGCATACATGGACTTTGCAATAACATTGAATGGCGTATATCAATAGATATCCTGGATACGGCCACGTTATCCAAGATCCTTCAAGAGCATAATGTGATCGATGGTCAAGGAACCGTGGCACCACGATGGGTTCTCAAATACCACGTGTTTGTGCGATGCCGTAGCATTGTCAGAGATAAGGGGTAAGCATAAAGATGCATTTTTATGTCCACCGGGTCTTACAGGTATTGATGATTATGTTTCCATAGATACATTGTCGTCGGTGATACACAATCTTCATGACGACCTTCACCAAGAAGCACTATACACGATAACCCCTCCACATTACATGCACGCACCTTTATATATAATCCATGCCACATCATTTCCATTACCAACGCCGCGACACTTTCCGCCATTTCCCTCTATTCGAATCATTATAGAATAAACAACTACTACGCAAGAATAACATCCAGAGAGAAAACAGGCATTAAGAACTGGGAGATGGTCTTATTGTAAAAAGAAAATTGGTATAAGAAATAGCAACGAAAATAGGGCGATGTGTGTGGTAGGAGGTGGGGAAGGGAATGAAGAAAAGGAGATGATCATATCGTGCAATTCCCTCTTGATGTTTTTACAAAATCATACACTTCTTTTGTCTCTTTGGAGGTGGAGCCGGGCAAAGAACGGCACGGATTGCTTCGTCAAAGACGTTCTTAAGACCCTTTTGTGTCAGGGCCGAGCATTCGAGATATTTGACAGCACCAATCTCTTTTTGCATTTGCAAGCTTTGAGAGTAAGAAATAGGTGCCATGTGCTTTTGGCGGAGTTTTGCAATCGTTTCTGGATCTTCCCGAAGATCGAGTTTGGTGCCAACCAAGATCATAGGTGTATTGGGAGCGTGATGACTGATTTCAGGATACCACTAAATAGATACGATACATTTAGTCCTACTTGTATCCACTTTTTGATCCAACTCCATTTACCTTGGTCTTGACATTTTCAAACGAGGGAGGGCTCACCAATGAAAAGCAAATCAAAAAGACATCGGTTTGAGGATAAGAGAGTGGACGCAAACGATCATAATCTTCTTGACCAGCCGTATCCCAAAGTCCAAGGTTGATTGGCTTTCCATCGACCATCACATTGGCAGAGTAATTGTCAAATCTAGAGTAATAAATGTAATCAGCCCATGTATCCATGCCAACCAATCCGTATCCACGTACACTGTAGGGATGTATTCACCAGGAAAGGCATTGGTTGTATAAGAGATCAACAGACATGTCTTGCCTACGGCACTATTATAAAAGATCAATGAGTACGTGTCAATGACCATAACAATGAATCATGCCCTCCCCACATAATGACACTATCCTCCTCGTGAAACAACCCTCACGCGCACTTGCTCCTCCTTTCATCCATCCCTTTCCTCCAATCCCTTTTTGTTCCCAATCATGCTGACATGTTGCTGGTATGCTGCAGTAGTAGTAGACTGTATGAGTGGGATCATGTAAAATAGTGTGCCTGGGTCGAAAACGAGTTGCTGTATTTTGGCGAGCAGAGACAACCAATCCACCCTTCGCTTCGAGATTGCAGCCGTGATGATGCGAGCTTCTTGTATGTTCGGTTTCCACTCCATTGTAGCCGCCAAAGCGATCGCATGTTGCATGACAGAATTCCCCATCTTGTTCCTTCCTCTCACATACATACACACGCACACACATACCCACACACGGTTGACACCTGAAAAGACAACAAGAAATAAACTTACCCATCGCCAACAACAACACACTTGATAGCTTGCATAGTATAACGGTTTTTGGGGGGGGATTTCTCGGGTTGAAAGCAGTAAATGAGTGAAAACGGTTGAAGGACGAGGTGGTGTGTCACGAAAGGAGCAATAAGGTGGAGGGCGAAAACTAAAGCGATTGATGTGAGATAACCCCCCTCTTGACTTGTTTGGCTAGCGCGCACTTAAGGAAATTCACTTGAATCCCCGAGACAAACATGTCAACGATATCAAAGCCTCGTGAAGGCTCATTGTCATCACGTAACCTCTTATCCTCTGAATTCAATCCTGTCAATGAGTCTGTTCTTTATATTTTAGCAACAAGCTAGGAGTCCCTTTCGAAGCATGCCATATTTCACATGCACGCGTAAAAGCGCCTTTCGCTCGCTTTGTGACGTCGCTGTTTCAAATAACCAAACACCATTCTGGCACATCCGTAGCATCAACACTTTTTATCGAGAGGAAGATTGTCATCATGCGTGGTCCCTGAATGATGCCAATGTTTAATTTCTTTATCGTTGATCTCCCATGGTTCGATGTAGGTTGACACATTTGCATAAAAAGAGGGCTCCGTATCGGACAAGATGATACAATCGCAATGTTGAGCCTTTCCTTTTTTTACATTGAATTCTAAATGTATTACCATATGCAACGCACAGCCGTGGTTGCTTAATTACAAACCAAAAGAATGTTCAGGGATTTGACAGCCAACTACATTCACCGATCGTTGCTTGTACGTACATGTGTGGTCAACAAGAAGAAGAAATCACGTTGCATTAGTAGTATTAAAGCTGATGACAATAAAGCTTGCTCCTTGACTTCCCCTCTTTTTCTTTATCCCTGTTTGATTGTCACCTCGAATGAAAGAGAAAAGAATGCACGTGTGGTGATCTCATCATCATTGTTAACAACTTCCCCAGCATTTCATTGCTGACTCCCGCCTTTAGCTTATACCACGCTTCTTTACAACATACTCTGATCCCTGAATGCCAAGCTTAAGGGTGCAACATTCACGTATATCAAAACACCCTGCCAAGCATATACACGTCAGCGAGATACATAACACCCTGCCAAGAACAAGCAGAAAATGGCTGCCCTGGGTGTCTTGGCATTATAACGATTACATCTGAAGCATGTTAAGAATATGGAAGTTTCCTTTGTATGCGGTGTTAACAATGCTTACACAGAGATGAAGAATCTTATTACCTCCTGTGTACCGCGAGCATGGTGTGTGTGTGTGTGTGTATGTTTGGTATTGGATGCAGCTGCATGAATTGTGCATCATGCATGAGAGAAAAAGGAAGGCTGAGAAGAACCACAGGATCTGCGAGTAACAAATAAACACATCTATCGTCAACAAAACATTACATTGGCTCTCGCACTGACGGTGGGAACAGTAATTGGCATTCACTCACCTCGTCAATGTTGTTGTTGCGCTCAAATATGGTAACAACTTTTGGCTGTCAATTCATTTAATGGCAACATGGGCCAACAAGAGTGCGATCGACAATTTGTTTTTACATAGTGCAAGGAGTTGACCTTATTTTACGTCTGACTGCATGTGGATGCTCTATGTGTGAAGCGACAAGGGAGTGCGTGGGCGTCGTCGCCCACTGAGGCATGCCTAACAATGCTGTCAATTACATTGATACAGCGGCAACCTGAAAGTGCATAACAAATGGCTACGTACATGAAGGTCATGGTCACCACAAGTAGTACACGTGAAAGCTATTACAGTCATTAACATCATCTCCCAGGCTTTTCAGGCTTTTGCGTTGATGCAACTTTTTTTTCTGTTGTGGCAAATGCATGCAGCAGAAGCATCCCCAAAAGATCATCATCATAACCATCGTTTCATCCCTATGGGTCTGGCCCGACCACACATACTTACGTTTCTTGTATATAGACATGGACCCATATCATGATGACGGGTGACAACAACAGGTTGACTACAAGGCCGTCATCTTCATCACCACCATTATTATCACCACCGCATACTCCACTCCCCCCTTTGCGCATTTGCCAAGAAGAAGATTACATATTCAGAATACCTATGGGGGTTTTGGTTATCACCAAAGTTTCCAAGGGGAGTGATATATGATCAACAAAGGGGTAGTGATGATGATTACGATATTGATGAGGATGATGAATGATAAAGATGAAAGCAAAAAAAAAGGTGACCATCCAAGTGTGGAGCACCACCATGTTGTCGTTGTACTTAATAGCCTACTATAAACCCTGATAGGATCGACCTATATGTCATACCAGATTAGATTGGCGATAGCAGCTTTGGATGGAGTAAGCATACAATTTGGCAATTGTTTCTTAATGAGCAAGAAGGTTGTCAGGAGAAGAAAACGCATGAGGAGGAGGAGAAAGATGGTATTGCCACGTTACAGGTACATTCTCATCTCGGTTGAGGATTACCGCTGTTTCCCGCGGATCGTGTAGTAGTGTGCGTGTGTGTGCGCCCTTCTCTCCTTCTTGGTGCAGGTACAAACCCACCTACCCACCCACACATTATGCATCCATTTATGCACAAATACTGCTTTGCTGCTCATCTTGTTGCACACCCCTTTTTTTCGCCACTGCAATGTATCCGCTTTCTTTTTGCTCGCTCCCTAAATAAATATGTGAGAACCGGCAGGATCAGTAGCACCTAACGCACAAATATAAATATGGTCTTGATCCCCACCCCTGCATCCTTAGTATCACTTTTTCTCTCTTCCTTTCTTTCCCCAAAGTAATAATAACCACCATGGCCTATCAAGATCAAGAAGAAATCGAATTCCGTCAAGAGGTATGTAAAAAAGAGAGATGAAGTAAAGGCATGTCAAATGATTGACATCATCAACATTGGGATAGGTTGAACGCGTCAAGCAATGGTGGGCTTCTCCCCGTTTCAGACTCGTCAAGCGTCCTTACACTGCCGAGCAAATTGTATCCAAGCGTGGCACCATGCCTACTAACTACCGATCCAACGAGATGGCTAAAAAGCTATGGGGCATTCTCCAAAACAACAAGCGTACCGGTCAAACTAGCCACACCTTTGGTGCTCTTGACCCTGTTCAAGTGACCCAAATGGCTCCTCATCTTGATACTGTGTAAGTTTATCTCTTTTTTATTTTATCAACAATGACTAACATACACGTGGAATAGGTATGTGAGTGGTTGGCAATGCTCTTCCACTGCTTCTACAAGCAATGAACCAGGCCCTGATCTTGCTGATTATCCCATGGATACAGTACCCAACAAGGTTGAGCATCTTTTCTTTGCTCAACTTTTCCACGATCGCAAGCAACGTGAAGCACGCCTTGCCATGACACCCGAAGAACGTGCACGCACTCCAAAGATTGATTACTTGCGTCCTATGATTGCCGATGCTGATACTGGTCATGGAGGTATCACTGCTGTCATGAAATTGACCAAGATGTTTGTGGAACGTGGTGCTGCTGGTATCCACAGTAAGTATCACCAAGGATAAAAGATGATGATGATACATGATCGGCTAAAAACGACTGTATTGTATAGTTGAGGATCAATCACCTAGCACCAAAAAGTGTGGCCACATGGCTGGCAAGGTGCTTGTACCTGTGAGTGAGCACATCAATCGACTTGTTGCCATCCGTGTGCAATACGACATTATGGGTGTTGAAAATGTGGTTGTTGCTCGTACCGATGCTGAAGCTGCCACTTTGATCACCAGCAATGTGGATGGTCGTGATCATGAATTCCTTGTGGGTGCTACCAACAAGAACTTGTTGCCCTTGTCGCAAGTGATGATGGAAGCTGAACGTGCAGGCAAGCAAGGTGCTGCTTTGCAAGCTGTTGAGGATGAATGGACAAGCAAGGCTGGACTTAAGAGATATGGTACCGCCGTGGCTGAAGAGCTTCAACGTCAAGGCAAGCGTGCACAAGCTACCGAATTCCTCAACAAGATCAAATTCAAGAGCAACGCTGAAGCCCGTGCTATTGCCAAGTCCTATGGCATTGACATCTTTTGGGATTGGGATATGCCTCGTGGTCGAGAAGGCTTTTACCGCTACGAGGGTGGCACTGATGCTGCTATTTCACGTTCCATTGCCTTTAGCGAATACGCTGACATGCTTTGGATGGAAACCAAAAAGCCTGTTCTCGCTCAAGCTGAAGAGTTCTCTCGTGGTGTTCTCGCTGCCAACCCCAACACATTGCTTTGCTACAACTTGTCGCCTTCTTTCAATTGGGATGCTGCTGGTATGACCGATCAAGATATGGCTACCTTTGTTGAAAAGTTGGGCCGTCTTGGATTCGTATGGCAATTCATTACTTTGGGTGGTTTGCATGCTAATGCACTTGCTTCTGGTAAGAAATGGGAAAAGAGAGAGAAAAAAGACAGCTTTTATTGATAGAGAATGATCTCTGTAGGTGTCTTTGCAAAGGCATACAAGGAACATGGCATGTATGGTTATGTGGCCAATGTGCAACGTAAGGAACGTGAAAACAGCATTGATGTCTTGCAGCATCAAAAGTGGTCCGGCGCCAACTACGTGGATGAATTGATGAAGACTGTCACCGGAGGAGTGGCTGCAACAGCTGCCATGGGCAAGGGTGTCACTGAGGATCAGTTCAAGTAAACGCAGCTATCACCCCGCGTGTTGTAGTAATACCTCCACCACCTCTCACCCAATTATTATCATTCATTGTCGCATTTGACCTCATCTCATCCTCTCGCAAAAATCCCTTTGGGATTGTCTAAATCATTTGCTTTAGAGCAGTAACCATGTGTACCACGTGATTAAAAACCTTTCTATGTTACTACACTATGTATGTGTGATTACAGTATAAATGGTGGGGGCAATGTGAGTGAGTGAACGAGCGGGCTGTCACACAAGGAGGATGCATCATTACTCTGCTTTGTTTGAAACAAGCACACCCGCCCTCTTTTTCTTTTCTCTCGTTTTCTTTCATTGAATCCACTACTCCATCACATAGCTCATGGAGCGTTCTTTGACTGTCGATTTGCCGGTGGAACAAGTAGCCAGGGTAGTCAAACGACATCTTGTCTTGCAGCCTGCCAATGCAACGTCGTCGGGGTCCACCGTACAACATGGATCGGAACCGTCGCCGATCGCATCACAGATTCCACGCCAACACCAACGTCGTAGCAACAGCCATAATCGAAAACGTAACAACTCAGAGAGTCGAGCTGGTCGACATGCTAAGCAACAGCAACAAAGAGAAGAAGACCATACAGCGTCACCTGCTCCAAGTAGTACAACTACCACCACTACCACTACTACAACATCCGATATGAATCATCATCCCTCGTCTACTATGCAGGGAGCCATCACCTACAGCAGTAGCAGCACCACACCCGTTTATAGCACACATCATTTATTACCAGGAGGTGCCATTGTGGATGAGATTTACAAATGGACTGCACGTGTGGATAACGAGCAAAGATGGCGACGACAACGTGCTGAATCAATCTCACTTCCAGCGACTCGTCAACCTGTGGATGATCCTTTACTTCAATCCTTGAAACAGCCTGGTGGATTTAGACGACATCATGTTCTTACTCAAGCTGCACGACAAGGCAAATCTCCCAACTTTGTCACTTCAAGCTTTGTCGACTTTTTATGTTTGTATGGTCATTTCGGTGGAGAAGATCTCAGTGACGATGACGATGATGGTGATGATTCTTCATTATCTTCTTATACCTCATCCGATGGTGCTGCAACGGATAGTGCAGATAGCAATACAGCGGCTGCTGGCGGTGGTGGTGGTGGTGGTGGTGTCATGGCTTATCGAGGCAACATGCTCAATCGTGCGTCTTATCAATCATGTGATCCTGGTGAATTACCACTTCCAGCAACAGCTACTTCAGCAGCAGATGCATCCACATCATCCTATACCCGATACCACCACCATCAACATCATTACCCTATTCGATCCACGCATGAGACTATGCCATTGTTGCCATCCAACAACAAACCATCACGCTCAGTACAAGACAAAGCCACACCAGGCAAAGCCATGTTCCTTTTGCTCAAGTCTTTTGTTACAACAGGCATCATGTTTTTGCCTAGAGCGTAAGTTTGCTTACATACATAGTGGTAGTGAAGGAGGGAGCTAATTGGATACGTTGCTTGGTTACCAGATTTTACAATGGTGGTTTGCTATTTTCCATTCTCGGCGTCATTGCATGGGCTTTGATCTCTTTATGCTCGTTCCTGTTATTGGTGCAAACACGATTGGTGGTCCATGCAAGTTTTGCTGACATGGCCGGTGTCTTATATGGACGCAGTATGAAATTGGCAGTTTTATTCGCTATCACACTTTCACAAATCGGCTTTGTATGCGCCTACATGGTGTTCGTTGCCGAAAACATTCAATCCCTGGTATTGGCATTCTCCAAATGCCGTGTCTTGATCCCTATGCATCTCCTTGTCCTTGCTCAGAGCTTTGTATTCATTCCTTTGGCCATGATTCGCAAGATACAACGACTCTCAGTGTTTGCCCTTATTGCCGATGTATTTATTGTGATTGGATTGGGATATATGTTCTATTATGATATGCTCCAACTATCGGATGTGGGTGTCGCCCATGTTGATCTATGGAATCCCTCCTATTTCCCTCTATTCATTGGGACCGTTGCGTTCACCTACGAAGGCATTGGACTTGGTAAGTTGTTGTTATTGTCGTCATGTTGCATACGTATATCAACCAACCAACCGGATATAGTGATCCCGATTGCCGAGTCGATGAAAGAGCCATCAAAGTTC
Source organism: Lichtheimia ornata (assembly GCF_029851405.1). Classification (NCBI taxonomy): domain Eukaryota; kingdom Fungi; phylum Mucoromycota; class Mucoromycetes; order Mucorales; family Lichtheimiaceae; genus Lichtheimia; species Lichtheimia ornata. The sequence goes on from NW_026695384.1 coordinate 172,071, forward strand.
CCAAGTGTGCTACGACGCGTGTTAGGTGTCATTACGGTGCTCTTTATCGCTTTGGGTGCTATTTCATACTTGACATTTGGTGAAGATGTACAAACCATTATTCTCTTGAATCTTCCAAGCAAGGATCCAATGGTGTCCTCCATCCAAACGTTGTATTCGCTTGCCATTTGTCTATCGATTCCACTGCAGCTATTTCCAGCTATCCGCATCATGGAAAATGGTTTATTCACCACGCGATCTGGCAAGAACAATGCGGTCGTCAAGTGGCAAAAGAATGTATTTCGAGTATTGGTGGTATTTCTCTGTGCATGGATTGCCATTGTCGGATCCAAGGATAAGCTTGACAAGTTTGTGCCACTCATCGGTGCCCTTTTTTGTATCCCATTATGCTTTGTCTTTCCACCTTTGTTCCATCTCAAAGCCATGGAAGAGTTAGCCACATGGAGACGCGTTGCAGATGTAGCATTGATTTTATTTGGTGCTATTGGATCTATATTTGTGGCTAGTGCTACGCTATACCAATGGAATTCGGGAGGTGATGATATTCTTGATCCGGTCAAGCAATGTATTGTCAATAGGACATAATGATTCTATATTTACACATGTTCACTCTTTATACCCTCTACTATATCACCCATTAAAGAAAAAGTATGTACACAACATGAAAAAGCTCCCCCCTCGGAAGGATGTGGTTATTGTTGTTTCTTGTCATCTTCGCCATCATGGATAGGTAACTTGACAATAGTTGGATGACCTTTGTTGAGCGTGTCGTCGGTAAGCATCCCCATGGTACGAAATACTGTATGCCAGTTGGTGAATGCCTTGTCGACCTCTATCCATTCAAGTCAATATCTTGCTCATTGGTTTCTACATGTAGACACTTACTTTTTGCATTATTCGATAGGCTTTTAAAGTGCTTTGATAAAGACTCCAACTGTTTAGCCACTTGCTCGCTGTGATTGGCGATCTGCTCCAGTTGTCGTAATTCCATTTGTTTTTCGTTGACCTTGTCAACAATGTGTTGGGGTGCCGGTGTTGTGGACATTCTCGTAGTAGTACCAGGATTGGTATTCACATTGGTGGCGTGTTCGTGATGCGCTGAGCCTTGGGGCATGTTGTTGTGGAGTGTGTATTATTATGAGTGTGTGGAAGAAGGAACGGAATGCGCGTGTGTGTACCTAATTTTGGCTTACTCCTTCCAATGCATCGACTCTGATTTCCGCTTGTCACACAACATCTGGCGGATGTAAATGAGAATTGCATTTGGATATATTGTATATTGTACAAGTTGGTATGTATGAAGGAGGCGAAGCAGTAAAATGTATATGTATGTAAGTGTGGTGTGTGCGTTGTGCGTGTATGCTTTGCTTACTACATTGCCGGTATTTACATCAAGAAAGGAGTAAAGGAGAAGGAGGAGGAGGAGGTGGTGGTGGTGAACAATGTTATATCGAGGTACCATGGTTATGACAATGATGATGGTGATGATGATGAAGGTAGTAGGAGGGGGGATGATGGGATTCTTTTAAAAAAAGTTAGGATCGATTCTCTGTGACAAGGGAAGCAATGTTGGCTGCAGGATTATTATTATGATCTCTCATTTGGCGACGTTGACGCTTCGCCTCGGGCTGTTCTTCATGCAACGGTGGTGTAAGTGGCAATAAGACATGATGTTGTTGCTGCTGCTGGGTATTATTGCGATGGTATCGGGTGGTTGAAGTTGTTGACGATGATGGCTGTGCATTGGTAGTAGCTGTACATGGTGTCATTTTCTCCCTGCACGTACGTTGATGATCATCTTGATAGGATGGTGATCGTCGTTTTCTCAGTGATGGCGTGGTTATGTCAAGCGGAACAAGATTTGAAATGCTGTGTCGCAATAGCTGATCTCCGTATTCTTGGATAGCTTCAAGACGTACATGTAGATCGAAATCACACATAAATAAAAACTCCATCTCCAGCTTGTTAAGTTCTACAAGTGGAAGGCCTCCCACCTAGTAGGTTCATTTCATGTGAGCTATAGCCTATCGCATAAATTGATATTAATGGTGTATCTTACCTTGGCATAGCGTGCATTGGGATAAAACACATCAGATGTAAACTTGGACGCTACTACAATACTACAAACAAATGGGTGAGTCATGGATTAGGGGGATGGTATACATACACAAAACAAAGAGCTACGTACCTTGCAATGAGCAGGCGATGGATGTTGAGTGAATTCAATACAAACTTGGGTTGCAGTTTTGATATTCTGTCGAAATAAACGAGAATGCAGAGCAATGCATCATTGTTATATGGGGTAAACTTTTGGATGCGAGTGAGGTAAGCCTCGATTTTGATGTTGGGCACAGCCCGAGAATGAAAAACAGTGATGCTATTGCATGGGATGCGATCGTTGGTATGTATGACGGACTCGAGCAAACTGGCAACCATTTTGATCAGGGCTGAGATGGGAAAGTCGACAATATCCAAGCAATGTTGACCCATCAAGATGACATGAAAAATAGATGCAACAAGCAATAAAGAGAGATAGCAAGCGAAAGAGAGAAAAGTAAAGCAAGAAAAAGAGAAAAGGAAGAAAAGAAGAACAGGAATGCAAATATTCAAAAGAAACGTTTTTGTAGCTGAGCTGTTTTTTTCAATACAAGTTACCCGACGGAAGACAGCCCGGAGAGCGGATGCATGATACCAGACATAGAGAAACGTTTATTGAGGGGAGGAGGAGCTGCTTTGGTGGATGATCTCTTTCTGGATAAGAACAAAGGCTCTAGGGAAGTGAGCGCTTGCCCTAGAGCGCGTGCGTCACTTGGGCTATTTGGTTGGTCGCTTCCAAACACAGCTAATGTCATGGAATCCACCAAAATGGAAGTCAGGTCGTTGTTCTTTTACAGCTATGAAACAAGGACCCTGACTCTCAAAAGACACCATACGCATCGAATGTGGAGTTGTCTTGGGTACCACGTGCAGTGGGAAATGTCTCCAATTACTCTTTATGGCTGGTCCTGGATTCGCTTTTTCATTCGCCATCCCACATCATTATCAGCTTTAACGATATGCCAATGCACACCACACACATTTTCATGACTCCTGTTCTCTCTCTCTTGTTATGCCGCAATCCTCCCGTCCATTCCCCCCATCCTTCATTCTTTCTTCTCCCGTTAACCCCCATTTACCCCTTTTTTTGCTCTCTTGTGAGATGAAGCCTTTTATCTTTGTACCCTATCGACAACACCACATGGTGCGTCGTTGATAAATGATACATACCCAATACAATGAATAAAGGGGCGTCGTATGTAAATAGACATCATCGTCATTGCTATCATCATCATTATCATGCAGCAACAATAGCTGCGTGTTTCACATGAGCAGGGGGATTCTGCAAACACGCAACACTCACACACAGACAAATTTGATTGTGATTTGGTGCCATCAAATACTACCCAACACAAAGAGAGCGTGGACAAGGCGTGCCAATATGGAGCAATATGACAGGTGAACGTGCTCGTGGTCCATGTGCACCAGCCAACCCTCCTTGTTCCCACACACGCCTATGATTCACAAACTTTACTACGAGGACATGTGCTGTATAGCTAAAAAGATACGAGGTCATGTCTATGTAGCCGTTTGTGTCATCATTCTTGAGTTTGGAAGGACTACCAACAAGGCATTTATATATATCTCTATGCATATGCAGCATGCTCATCGTGACATTTGCCCTGAACAAAGCAATGCCGATCACGCGACAACAGGAAAGAGAAGAAGGGTTGACATGACAGGGGCCGAGGAGAACACTTGCATGGTTACACACTCAATTCATTCACACAGCCCAACTTGCAGATCTGTAAATGGGATCATCACATTTACGGTTGCCATGGTCGTTGGCATGCAACATTGTGTAATTTCTTTTATGCTAAGCAACATCGATCACCATTACTAGTAGTAAGTGGGGGAGTTTATTGACAACAATTACACGGCACACACACACAATGTGTTTGCAATACATGGATACAGGGCCATTTGTAAGGTGCTATTGTGGGGAGGGGGGATGCAAGTGTCATTTTACGCTTCAGCTGTGTCGCCCTATTCGGTGCTTGTGTTCTTTTTAATGCTTTACCAAAAACTCGCCACTGCGCTCAGCACCTATGCAATGTAGGATCTTGGTCTCTCGTTCATCTTTGCATCCTAACTCAACCATGAAAGCAATGAGATTGGCTTCGTTCACGCAACACCCAATGCCGATGAGTTACCAGACGACAGCCAACAATACCTTCCTCTCGTAGTGGTGGATTCCAAGTTGGGCTTTCCTTTACCACACCTTCCCACTTTGTTGCGCGAAGCAGATGATGCCTTGAGGAGAGCTACTACATCCAGTGAAAAGGCGAGCACGAGCAAGATCATGGTGTTGTTGAAGCCTGATCATTACACAGCTATGAACATGAGGTATAGAAGGGGGAGGGCTCGAAAGCACCATCATGATATCAATGCTTTATATATGGTAGGAAGAAGCTGATTATGGAGAAGCAACTTGATGTCAAGGATGAGATCGAGCTTATTGATTTGATATTCACATTGTCGAGACACTCCAAGAGTTGTATTGCATGGCATCATCGGTAAGCAAGCACACGTTCCAATTGCCAGGAAACCTGTCAACTCAACTCCGCTGGTAGACGCTGGTTGTATGCACAATGGCCTGAGATGATGGATCTTGAAAAGGAATTGGCGCTATGTGAACGAACAGCAACGCTCCATCCTCGCAATTATTACGCATGGACTTATCGCGGATGGTTACTCAACAAGTTCATCACTACATCCGAGGACCAGCATTCAGAATACTTGCGAACCCGATTATGGATTGAGCGTAATGTCAGCGACCATTCGGGTATTCATCACATGGCACGTGTGTTGCAAGTAATGGGAAAAGTCAACAAGGATACCCATATGGATTGGATTGATGATCTCATTATTCGATTTCCTGGACACGAAGCCTTATGGTGCCATCGTCGCTTCTGCGCTACGTTCTTTGCTTTGGATGGCCATGGATTTGTGGATAAAGCAATAACAGCTGCTCAAGGAACATGTCACAATGATCAAGATTTAATGCATATGCAAATGGAGCTTGCAATACGATATGGGATATGGCTTTGTCTTATGGTAAGGAATATTGGATTGGGGGTTTCATCAAATAGTAACTTTTTCATTTTGGAAGGGTATCTCGCCAACACGAAAAGAAGAATATTGTTCTCGTCTTCAGGATATACCTTATGTGCGTGCAATTGGCAACAATAAAGAGTGTTGAATGTATAACATATACGCTTTGTTGAGGAGTGCCAGGTTTACTACTACACACAATCATGCAGCCGTGGGTTTGATTATACAACGACATTTATTATCATTGGGGGAAGGAGCAATCATCTTATCATTTATGACCATATGGACGAGAGAAGGAGAGGATCTTTTTGCTTGGGTACTATTCATTGTTGGAAGTGTAGCTGTTCATGGTGGATGAGAGTGTGCTGATTGTCAACTGCTGCATGACAGTGATCACATGGCAAAACACAAGATTCCAAATTAGGATGAGCTGGGCCTTTCCACTGGCGACACGTTTCTTTATCACACACACATACTCGCCATGGTGAAATCAACCATAATCGCCCGTGTATCCGATGGCCTACCTTTGGCAGCTAGCATGGATGACGAACAGGTATTGCTGTAGCAACATTGGTCAACGCAACATGTCGCTTATTGTCCTTTTTGGGAAAAGGTGGAAACTGAGCTTGCTGAATACAAGGGCCAAGCAAAGACTATCTTCAAACGACTCAACGTCAATTCAGAACCAAGATGCTCCATTGAATCGGGCCACTACGTTTTTCAGTAGGTTGACGTTTATTACGAAACACATGAAAGGCTAATATCCTTTTATCAGCTATATCATCGAAGGGAGCGTATGCTATCTTTGTATCTGCGACAAGTCGTATCCAAGGAAACTCGCCTTCAGCTATCTGGAAGAACTCGCCAAAGAATTCAACATGAGCTATGGAAACGAAGTTGAAAAGCCAGGATTGAGACCGTATGCCTTTGTCAAGTTTGGTAAGAGGAAGTGAGTCATTCATACAATAGACATTGATTGACACGTGATGATGCTACTATGTAGATACATTCATGCAAAAGACCAAAAAGATCTATCAAGACACAAGAACACAAAGCAACTTGTCCAAGCTTAATGAAGACCTACAGGATGTTACACGCATCATGACAAAGAATATGGAGGACTTGCTCTGGCGTGGTGATAGCTTGGATCGTAAGTGTTTCTCATATATGGAAGGAGGATGGGTTTCAGAAATACAATGGACTCATCGGTTTTTTCTTGGATAGGGATGAGCCATATTTCTGGAGAACTCAAAGACAGCGCAAAGATGTTCAAGGACAAGGCAAGACATCTTAATTGGCAGGCTCTCTACAGAAAGTACGGACCACCCGTTATCATTGCTTCAGTCATTTTGTTTGTGCTTTTGCTTAGGTATTACGTCTTTTAATAAGAGCAATGGTTTTCAATCTATAATGGGATCATTATTATGTTTTCTCTTGGGGGTTGAGGATGGAGCAAAGGACAATTGATCAATGGGTGGGATAAAGGGGCGTCGCTTTTTTTTGTATACCCTTGGCATGACTTCTTGTCCGCCGCTGCATAAGCTGCATTGTTAATCTTGTTTCTCCCACGTGCTTTTCTCTTTTAATTATGCGAAAGTACTTTGAGCGTTTATATGGCAAGAAAAGTACAACCAAGAAATCACAATCAAACGATCCACCAAAGGAAACCGATCATGCTGCAACAAACAATGAACCACCACCAAGGTTCATACCCATACCTAAAAAGCTAAGAAGTCATAGCTTGTCAGGCTCATCAAGCTGGAGCAATAAATTCAAGTCCTTGTCAAAGATTGGCTCTTCGCACGATTACAGTAGACCTATTGCAGTACCTTCTACCGTTCACCCACCAACAAATGTGATACTATCATCCGCAACCGAAAACGCTTCTACATCGAGTGATCAGCCAGCTTACATCGGGCATGCCGACCCTATCAACAACACTCACATGCCATTAAAAAGGGTAACAACAAGAGTAAAAGACCTGCTATGCGACGACACGCTATTTACTTTTGACCCGTGTGCATAGCCTGTGCTACTATTGACGGTCGGCTTATGCGAGACGTACAACAAATGCAACCCTGATTTCCATTACAGCCCCAATAGGATACCACGGCGAGTGCTAACCAAGCCCAGTGTGCCCAGCAAAAGAAGCCAATACGATAATGAAAAGGGTGATTACATCCTTTGCGTGCATGATGTCCTAGGCGATACCCATGATTCAAAAAGGCAAGTAACATAGGCAATAATAATAACCACCTTCATACGTACGCATCCTCTAATGATTCTTCAGTAGATATGTTGTGCAAGACATGCTAGGCGCTGGCACCTTTGGGCAAGTTGCCAAATGCCGCAATATAGAAAGCGGACGTCTTTATGGTGTCAAAGTGATTAAGAGCAAGGCTGCATACTATACCCAAGCTTTAGTCGAGGTGGGCATTCTCAAATATGTAAGTTGCACAAGGTGGTGTTGTATTATGGTGGGGCTATACATAGTATCATGCGTCCTTACATCAACGCTCTCCACAGCTGAATAGGGAATGTGACCCTAATGACGAGCGTCATATTGTACGGCTGAAGCATACGTTTGTGCACAAGCATCACCTTTGCTTAGTATTCGAGTTGCTTTCCATCAACCTATACGAGTTGCTCAAACACAATCGATTTCGGGGATTACCAACAGCCATCATTCGTACCTTTTGTGAGCAATTACTAGAGGGGCTTGCTACTTTACGAGAAGCAGGGATCATCCATTGTGATCTCAAGCCAGAGAACATTCTTTTAAAGAGGTAACGTGTGGTTCAGGTGATGAGGACAACAAGATATTGATTGGATTACATGGTATGTCATATAGCTTGAAGAGACCCCAGATCAAAATTGCCGATTTTGGATCAGCATGTCGTACCAACGAGCGCCTTCACACGTACATTCAATCTCGATTTTATCGTTCACCCGAAGTACTCATTGGGATGAGGTACTCTACACCCATTGACATGTGGTCACTTGGATGTATTCGTAAGTGTGAGCTTATATGAAGCTGTGCATACATGCATTGACTGATAAATATGGGAATCATTATGCAGTTGCAGAACTTTTCCTTGGCGTGCCCCTTTTTCCTGGTACCTCGGAATACAACCAATTGGCACTTATCACCCATGTTCTTGGGTAAACTATCGATCTGCATCAACAAGGGGAACCACTTAAACGTTAACTTGCATGAATGATGCATTTGTATAGGTTACCACCATCAAGCATGTTGCAACAAGGAAGGCACACTAGACACTTTTTCAATCGTAAAATGATGGACGGCGGCAATATCCAATACGAGCTCAAAAGTAGAAAACAATACATGGATGAAACGCAGCAGGTGGAAAAGCCAAACAAAAAGATTTATTCGACCAACGACTTGATGGATCTCATCCTCACGAATCCCATGCCACGTAAACAAATGAACCCTTCTGAAAAGAATCAAGGTAGGTAGTAGGTAGTAGTATGATGATTAGACAAAGGAAGCTAATGATCACGATTAACATAGAGACACGAGTGAGATTATTGATGGCTGACTTTCTAACGCAAGTGCTTCAATTGGACCCAAGTCGACGCCTCACGCCACACGAAGGGAAATTGCATGGCTTTATCATGTCAGCTCATAGTCTATCTCGTAGTGTACATGATCGATCGCATTTTGGTGGAGCTATGGCAGCACAGAGTACTATTGTGGGATGTGGCGATCTGGAGACTTGTGTGGGTTCCCCTGATAGTAGAGGAGGAGGTGGTGGAGGAGTGAGTCCCAGAGACTCCTCAGCTGATTTGTTACCAGTTGCACCACAAACGAATGACAGTGACTTATTACCTTCATACATGAAGAAAGAGGAGGCCTATTTTTGTGGGATGCCGAGTGTAGCCCGTCGATTTACTCGGTAGTAGTAGTAGTAGTAATAAAAGTGCAGAAAGGATCATGCAATTATAAGATAAAAAAGGGTGTTGATGATGATGATGATGCACCATTTGGATGTTACCGGAATTGGAATTTGATGCGAGGTGTGAGTTTTTCCTGGGTGGGTGGGTGGGCAGCA
>NW_026695385.1:0-97408 GCF_029851405.1 Lichtheimia ornata
ACCAATCCCACCCCCCTTATACACCTCACCCCCCTTTAGCCTACCAACTTTACGTAGATCGGTAGAATGTTTAACGTCTCAACGTTGTCAATAGTGATCCTTTGCTCGATCGCGATAGCTGTTTTTGGTCAATTTACTTCAATTGGGCATCTTTGTTGTCCGTGCCTTATGAACTCGGCCTTTTATTTAACTTCTTTGTGTCAACCCGCAGATCATGAAAAGCAGTATATAAAGACCACCAAGATAGCCGTTAATTTAGAGCGAAAACAACCATCCATCTTAATACCATCTCTATTATCAATATATCATGACTGGACCACTATTCCACAAGCATACTGAATATCACGCATTCATCAATTTGTTGGATGCTTTGTTTGCACAACACCGAGACCGACGTTTTGCACGCTATCAAACGGCCAATGGTGAATACAAGGAACTCACCTATGAGCAATTTGATCGCATCACCACCAACCTAGCATGCCGTTGGCACTCGCAGCTTGCTTCAATTGAGTCAATGGGTTTTATTGCCGATCACTCAATCCATTATCTTGTTGCCATGGTTGCTATCATGAAGCTGCGTCCTGTGTTGATGGCACTTTCTCCACGCAATTCGGAAGCTGCAAACGTCAACTTGTTAACCAAGACCGAATCCAAGTTTGTGATCGCAAGTGAAAAGTACGCTGATATGGCTAAGCGTTGTGCTGCACAAGTCCCAGGTGTCAATTACCACATCATGCCCAATACCTTTGATATCGATTCGCTCATCAACGAACCTCTTGCCGCCAACGAATCCAAGTTGATCAACCGCCAATTTACAGCTGAAGACCAAGAAAAGATTGCCTTGATCATTCACAGGTATGTGTTGTATAACGTGTCTCATCATCAGGGATGCTAACAAGATTGTTTTTGATACATAGCTCGGGTACAACTTCCTTCCCCAAACCTATTCGCTTAAGCAACCGCTATCTTTTCAACTTGGTCCAAGTCATCCCCTATGATGTTAATCAATTGTCACCAGCAAAGGGATTTGGATCCGATGATGTATTTTTGGCTGCCTTCCCATTGTAAGTATCATCGATCATGGATTTAGCATACGCTGACAATATGGCTATTATAGGTTCCACGTCTTTGGTGTCTATACCGCTTTTAGCGCCTTGATGCATGGTGGAAGTACATTATTCTTCGCCAAGATCCCACCCACCCCACACGAGATTGTGTCTGCTATTGAGGAACATGGCGTCACGCTTGCTGGTTTGGTACCAGTTATCTTGGATCAGCTTGCTTTGTATCTCAAGGAGACCGGAAGGTTTGTTCCTTTGCAAAAGTTAAAGTTCATTGAGTAAGTGTAGATGCCCATTGTGTAAGTTTCTTTGTCTTCTAATCATTACCTTGTTTTTATTCAGATATGGTGGTGCACCTCTCAAATACGAAACCGGTGCCTATTTCCATGACAACGGTATCAATGTGCGCAGTGTGTATGGTACCACAGGTATGGCAACGCCCATTAAAAATGATTTTTGAAACATGGTTGCTGACAACAATGCCTTTTTGTTTATTAATCCAGAAATCAGTGCATCCTTCACTGCAAACCACGAGGATGAAAAATATTGGTATACAATGAAACCAGTATCACTCCTTCAAGACTATGTCCTTTGGGAACCTTTTGACGAGAAGCTTGGATTGTACCATCTTGTTCTCAAGGCTGATTCACCTTGTATGGCTACAGGTGTTGGTAATCGTCCCAACGGTGATTATGCTACCAATGACATCTTTGTGGAGGAGCCAGCAAACTCGGGCTATTGGAAGCACTGTGGCAGAAAGGATGATACGCTTGTAATGGAAAACGGCGAGAAGACCAATCCAACACCCATGGAAGCAACCATCTGTGCCTCGCCTATTGTAAAACATTGTACGGTGATTGGTGAAGGTCGTCAATGTACCGCTGCTTTAATCCAACTTGACTTGGAGCAGGCTATTCGCCACAATCCAGAAGGCATGATGGCAGAAGGTAAATACAAAGTCATGTAGCACATTTGATTGATTACTTACCTATGAATGATAACGTATAGTATACAAGGCTGTTGAAGAAGCCAACATGGATGCTCCTGGTCACTCTACGATTATGCCACAAATGGTGCACGTACTTCCCCTTGACAAGCATCTCCCTACCACTGACAAGGGTACCGTAAAGAGAAAGAATGCCATCCAGATCTATGAAGACGCTGTCAATGCCATGTACAAGGCCTTTTTGGAAGGTGGTGCATCATCAAGCGATGGGCAAGATGGTGCCAGTATGACCCTTGAACAAACCCAAGTCTTCCTTGCCAATGCTGCTGCAAGTGTGCTACGTACCAAGGATGCTACCTTTTTTGCCGAGCACAAGGATGATTCATTGTTTGACTATGGTCTTAATTCTTTGCTCTCGATCCAACTTCGAAACCAAATTGCTACCAAGTTTAACAATGTGGCCAACAATTTCCTCTATGAGCACCCTTCTATTGCTGATATGGCGCATACTCTCAAGAATGAAGATGAATTGCAAGCCGACAAGACTGAGGAGCGTTATCAAGAAACCCAACGTTTATTGGAGGCTTACCTTGAGCGTGCAAGTACTGATTTCCCTGAACGTGCTGTTACAAAATCCGTTCCTTCCAAGCATGTGGTATTGTTGACTGGTGCAACCGGTTCGTTGGGTTCGTTTATGTTGCGTGACATGTTGCAATCATCCAACGTGAGCAAAGTGTATTGTTTGGTGCGTGGCAAGCCTGATGCATTGATGGGTCGTTTACGTAAGACGTTTGAGGATCGACGCTTGGATGTATCCCTTTTGGACCAACATGCTGACAAGGTTGAAGCATTGCCCATGAACCTCACTGCCGAGTACTTTGGATGGGGCAAGGACGTTTACGAAAAGTTGCGACAAGAAGTGACCTTGGTGCAAGCCTGTGCCTGGTTATTGGATTTCAATCAACCTGTATCTCACTTTGACAAGGAATGTATTCAAGGCTTATATCGCTTATTGCAGTTTGCATACCGCCCTGTTGATCCCATGCATGTACACGTGGTTTCCAGCATTAGTGCTACAGCTGCTATGAAGACGAAAGAGATCCCTGAGGAGCCTTCTGAACAAGACCCACATGTAACGATGCCCATGGGTTATGCACATTCCAAGTACGTTGTCGAGCATTTGTTCCATTACTTGACCGAGCAAAAGGGATTCCCTTGTATTGTTGAACGCATGGGACAGGTTTGCGGGGATTCGATCAACGCTTCATGGAATACAAGCGAACAGTACCCCCTCATGATGATCGGCGGTGCATGCGAGCTTGGTGCTATGCCCGATTTGCAAACCAATGTTATTGATTGGCTTCCTGTGGATTATGCTGCTCGCAGTATCTTTGATGTCATGATTTCTACCGCTGACAAGGACGCAAGCCATCTCGTCGAGAATCACGAACTTGTATTCCATATTGTCAACCCAACTACTATCACTTGGACGGACGTCCTTAATTCACTCAAGGCTTGTGGTCTCGAATTCAAAACGCTACCACCCAACGAATGGGTTCAGCTATTGAGCAAGCATCAAGAAAACCCTGCTTATCGTCTCATGTCCTTTTATGAAGCCAACTTTAGTGGTCCCTCGATGCAAATGCCTATTTGGCAAACTACCAAGACTGTCAAGACTGCACCTGTTCTCGGAGAAGCTCCTGCTTTTGGTCCAGCTCTTATGCAAAAGCATCTCTCGTATTGGGCTAGCATTGGCTTTTATAAAAACACCCATCAATAGAAGAGATGACAGCTCTCTTTCCCTCTCCATATTGTATACCCTTTTCATCCTCCTCCTCCTCCCTTGCATCCATCCAACGATGATTATAGACAAAATAAATAAACCTTTTTTATATATCTTCCAATGAATTCTAACTGCTGGAAGCTGTAAGCTGTGCTAATTCATCTCGCACAGCCTTTCCTTTCTTGACCTTGTCTACTTGGTTTTCATCCAACTTCTCGCCACGGATCATCTTTTGCTCCAACTCTTCAATTTGTCTTAGCTTCTTTTGCAAAGCCTTGATCTTTCGTTGTTCAGCTGTAGCATCCGATGTGGGCTTAGGTTGGTCACCGTGAGTAGGCTTCTTTTTCTCTGGAGCAGGTGGAGGTGTTGCTGCTTCCTGTTGTCGTCGTGCTGCTGGTGATGCATAACGTTGCAAGTCTTCTAATGGTGTGAATCCAGGTCGTACTTTACGCTCTTTACGATACGATCCATCGGCACGTCGTGATCCTGGAATCCAGCGTTCTTCACCGACAGCAATGATGCCTGAATTTGTCTTTTCCATGGAAGCAAGAACGTTCGCAAGATGGTGGTATTCGGAGAAGAAAAAAAAAGAGAGAAAGAGGATGACATGGAAACCACCCCCACTTGTTTGCTGTATCCTTGACCATTACCGGTTCCTCTTCATCATCATCAAGTATCTTGTATCAATGTCACATGGTAAAATATGATCATATATGAAAAGGGACATGATAGATTAAACGTGGCATTTAGTATCCAAGGAATTCCGAAAACGGCCAAGGGTCGAGGCGACCACAAGTATATAAAGAGAGCGAATCCCCCCAGACATTACTCGAGTGTTGTTGCCAAATGTTTCAACGCGTGTAACCGGCTGCTAGTCTAGTTCTCCGATGAAATTGGATAGTGTGATGCGAATGGCGGCTATTGCCCAAAAACCAACATTATTTCATGTGCCTTACTCAACAACAATATCATCATCTTCCTCCTTCTTCTTTTTCTCTCTCCTCCCTTCTCATCCTCATCCTCACCCTCCTACTATCATGGTATCTCCCATAAGAATAAAGCGTTTCAACAAGTCTGCCCTTGCACGTTCCAAGTTTGGTTACAAGACGAGTGCCAAAGATTCTACTACTACCACGACGACTGCTGGAGAGCGTAATCGTATCTCACTCAGGAAGAGTCAAATTGCCGATCCCGTCAAAAAGAAGAGAAAGGAACCCACTACCGGTATCCCACCACGGCTATGGGGTCATCTTGTCCCTCCCATGCCTCTTATCACTTCTACTATCTACCGGCACTATGCAAAGGGTAAGTAACACGAAAACAAGTCTCTTTTATCATCATTGTCCTAATGACAACACTTTTTTAGGACCTCCTGCACCATCATGGTCGTTGACTTTTGATATCACCATTGCCATTATCACTGATTTCTTACGACGTTCGAGTAACAAGACCGTGGAGGACTTGCAAGCCTTGACAACAAGTAAGGGGCTTCCAGTGCCATCTGACATGGCCCGGGAAAAAGTCTACGTACCACAAGATTTTCGTATCCAAGCAGGCAAACATCTTGGTGCATTGCTTACGCCTGAGGATGAACTTAACATTGGTTGGGACTGGAGGTCCGATTATAAGCGCTCATTCGAGTTGAGAGGTGAATGGCTCTACGCCAAAAAGAATAACAAGCAGCAACAACAACGACCCAAAAGAACCATTTTTTACATTCATGGTGGTGCCTATTATCTTGGTTCATACAAGATTTATCGTCAGCTATCATCCAAACTTGCCAAGGTATGTTGTGTATATATAAACTATGTTGGTAAATTAACATGCATTGATGTGTGTGTGTATAATAGTTGTCCGACGCCAGCGTATTTGCCTTTAATTACCGCCTTGCACCCCAACATCCATTCCCAGCAGCTGTTGAGGACGTACTTGCAGCCTACTTGTACTTGATTGACCCACCTTCAGACTCTGGTGCCATGCCTGTGGACCCAAAGGATATCGTGATTGCAGGCGATTCGGCAGGTGGTGGACTAACATTTGCACTACTTTTGGCTATTCGGGATGCAGGACTCCCTGTCCCTGCAGGTGCCATGACATTATCCCCATGGTAAGTTAAATATGGTAACATGTTATTTCCTCCTTTTCGACTATTTTTGCTCACATGGTGGACCAACCTTGCATAGGGTTGATTTGACGCATTCTTTCCCATCCATCATCCATAATCTTCAAACCGATTTTCTTCCACCCATTGGTTTCAAACATGCACATTCGGAAGCATTGGATTATACATTGCTGCCACAAAACGAAGAGACACGTTCAAATTTGGAGAACAATCACCATGACAACAAAGATACACGAGATAAAGACCTTGAACGCATCCAATTTTATGCTGGCAACGAGGTACTGAAACATCCATGGGTGAGCCCAGTATTCGATCCCCATCATTTGCGTGGTCTACCACCCTTACTTATCCAAACCGGCACCTCCGAACGACTCCATGATG
This sequence comes from Lichtheimia ornata, assembly GCF_029851405.1. Classification (NCBI taxonomy): domain Eukaryota; kingdom Fungi; phylum Mucoromycota; class Mucoromycetes; order Mucorales; family Lichtheimiaceae; genus Lichtheimia; species Lichtheimia ornata. The sequence continues at coordinate 6,294 of NW_026695385.1, forward strand.
AAGCAGTGTATACAGCCTTACAAGCAAGTAGCCATTTTAATGGAGATGATGATTCGTCATTTGCACCAACATCAGTGAAACTCGAAATGTTTGTGGATCAGCCGCATGTGTTCCAAATCATTCTTCCCACGCGTTCCTCTGTTGCTGCCATTGAACGTCTATGTAATTTCGCCAAAAGTATTACTCCGGATAACAAGGACAACGTGAAACATGATGATGATGACTACCATGATAATCTTTCAGTCAGCACGATTTCACCTCGTGGTCATGAATCTAATTCGACTGAAGAATTACTCGCATCTTTTGCGGATGGTACCAAATGGAATGAATGGAAGCGGCGACTGGCTCGTCCCTCTTTACGTGATAGATTAGAAGAGGTTGAAAACGCTGTATCACAACTTTTGCATAAAGAGCATTAATTGGCGTCACCATGTATATTATATGATGATAATTGAGCTATACGTATACAACGAGCTTTATTGGATTGTGCGTTGGATTTTGATACACGATACATAAAGAAGGGGAAATGACTTGAATGGATGTTCCTGCACGACGTGTAGTTTGGCAAGGTCAATGTTGAGTTCGCCTGGGCGAACAGCGTTGCCATTGAGACACCGCCATAAAGTAAATCGGGATTGGGCGGGGCAACCACGCTCTTTATCTTCTCTCTCTCTCTCTATTACGCTTGCCCGCTCTACTGACACGTATCGACATGACTGATGCTGTGATTTCACAGCTCAAACTCGATCTCTTGAGCTCTGACAGTATGCTATTCGACTTCATTTTCAATATCCCTTGATCCTCATCGGCATTCCATAGGCCAAGTCAATGAGCTACGTCAAAATCTACGCAGGTTGAACGACGATTGTTTGGAGTTGACACTCAAGAACCAACGTCTAAGCAGTACGGAAGAAACGTACAAGGTAAGATACCTTTATAGTTTATCTACTGGATCATGGTTCTTACAAGTTAATTGATAGATGCAAATATGCGAGCTTGAGGCGCGTGTTTCTACTTGTCGTGAACGAGAGAGCAATTGTCGACAGCAGGTTTTGACTTTGGAGCAACAAAAACTTGAATTACAACGATCCAAGGTAATAAAGAACGGATCCTTTTGTTGTATGGATGATGAAAACTTATAGTTGTTATAGTACCAACTTCAACAAGAATATCTCGAACTCAAGTCAGCATACAAGGGATCAGAACAACAGCTCCAGACTGCTCATCATACGCTTGAAAAAGAGCTCGCCGATAGTAAAGCTCTCGCTCATGCAGCCAATGAATCAGCAAAAACGTTACAGCTACGATGTGATCAACTTGAGATGGATCGACGTGAAGCTATCAAAGCACAGCAGGACACTGCCGCATTGTTTGAACGACAACAAAAGCAGTACGAAGAGCACCTTGAGAATGCTAGGAAAACAGCATCCGAAGCAAAGGAATCTGCATCACGTATCACTGAGGAGAACGTTTCCTTGAAACAACAACTCGAAGAATGTCAACAACAGCTCCAAACAGCCAATGCACGTGCCGCCGAGTTTTCCGCCATCAACAGCAAACATATAGCAGAGCTACCTCAGGATAAAGATGCACTTTATGCACATGCGATCGAACTTCGAGATGCCAACAATAGTATCACCAAGCAACGGGATGATTTACAACGCCTGGTCGAGAAATTATCTCGTGACGTACATGATCATGAATTGGCTTATCACAAGCTCAAGGTTGTCAATCAACAATTACGTGATGAGCAACATGAGATGAGAGATCAAATCGCCAAAGCTGATGAAAATACCCAACAACAAATCCGCAAGGTAGTACTACTACTGCTCATGGCCAATGCTGAAGCTGACAACATTTGATTATAGTTGGATGATACACGACAACGAATGAATCATATGATGGATGAGAATCAAAAGTTGCAGACTTCGCTCACAATTGCCAACAATCGACTAAGCGAGCTGATTCAAGCCGATGGATCACAAGAAGGAGATGATTCTTCATTCAAGAATGTCACTGAGCTTTTACAACGCAACCAGGATCTCACTCGCAAAGTGCAGCAATTGTCACAAGATTTGAATGACAAGTCCATTTTGCTTACTCAGACCCGAGAGAAGAACGCTGAGACAGAAAAAGAATATGCAAAGTCAATGGTGGAAGCACGTAATGCTCTTACGCAGTTGAATGAAAACGTGATCCATCTTGAAGAACAGTAAGTAGTGGCAGCGAACCTTTACAGCAAAAGTATTCATTATACTCTTTTACAGGCTCAAGGTGGTTACCAAAGAAAAGGAAGCTTATCAAATGCTCTTCCGAGATACCAATCGACCACCATCGCAACCAGAGACAACTCAGGAACCAGCTCAAATCGATTCCTCCAATGATAATGAGAAACCTTCGGCTTCATCGTCATTAGCAGCTGACAACAATGCAGCCACAATAACAACAACCACCACCCTTGTTACAGCAACATCTTCCACCAATGAATCGAATGAAGAGATAACGCAACTCAAGAATGAATTGGAAGAGCTACGATCACAATTAAAGAGTGCACAAGCAGCAGCGGATGCCGCCAAGGAAGAACTCACTAAGCTTGAAGAGGATCGTGATCGTTACAAGGGCTTTTACAATGTCCTTTTGTCATCCAAAGATTTCAACCTGTCCGAAGTGGAGCGAATCAGTAAACGCAAAGCCGAGCTTGAGCAGATTGTGCAGCGATACGAGCAATCTTTAAATAAGACGAGCAATGATTTATTCTCACAGCAACAAACGACTGAGAAACTTCGTGTTGAGATATCGACGATCAAATCCGAACTTGGATACAAGCAAAAGCAATATGAGCAGTGTCTTGCTGACAAGGATTCAATCAAGTTCCATCACGACAAGTTGCTCAAGCTGCTTGTGGATCGTGCAGCTGATAAGGAATTGAATACGAATCTATGCGATGCCTATATCAACAATCTCAAAGCCCATGCAAAGGTGCAAGAGGACGAGTTGACGAACTTGCGTAGCCAGCTTGAATCAGCACAGAGCCAAGTGAAACAAAAGGAGGAGGAACACGGCAAAATGGTTGAGCTACAGAGCGAATTGGATAAAGTACAAAAGGAGATGACCCAATTGCAACAAACGCTAGCAACGACTGTGGAACAGAAGACATTGTTGGAGACTCAATTGGCGGCCAAAGAAAAGGAAGGTGGCGATGAAGAAGCAACGGCGCAACGTGAGAAGCTCTTTAAGGACTTGGATGCGGCACAAAAGGAAATCCTTGATCTCAAGAGCCGTTTGGCTGATTATGAAAAGCAGCTACAAGAGAGCAAAGACGCAATGGCCAAAGCAAAAGAGGAGCATGAGCTATTTATCCAAAAGACAGAGGAACGCGTATCGACTTTTGAGAAGCGATTGGAGGAGCAAAATACCCGTGTCAAGGAACTTGATGTTAGAGAAGATGAGTTGCGACAAGCCAAGGAAGAAAAGGCCAAAGCAGAGATTGCATGGAATGGAGAAAAGAGCAACATGTCAGCTGAGCTTGAACGTTTGCAGTACAAGATCAAAGAAATGGAAGATGAGGCGTTGCAGCTGAGAGAGACTATCAAGGTCAAAGAAGATTGGGCCAAGGAGTTATCAGACGAGCATGAAAAGGAGGCACAACACAAAGAAAAGATGGCTCAAGTGGAGAATGAGAACAAGCGTTTATTGGAAGAAGAACAACAAAAGCTGTCAGTAGCTGAGAACCAATTCAAGCTTGCACAAGAATCATGGTCAAAGGAGAAAGAGCATTTGGAAGCATCCTCTAAAAAGCTCCAAGAAGAGTAAGTGAAAAACATCATTACTTTTTTGTGACAATGAAGATGAACATAGGATATCTTTTTCCTTTAGACTTGAGCTAGTACGCAACGAGTACAATCACCTTTTGGACAAATTAAGCACCACCGATGCTGTACAACAATCCACAGAGCAAGAGCTGCAAGCTGTTTTAACGTCGTTGCGTCTCAAGAACGAAGGTGTCGAGCGTCAGCTGAACAACATGACCATCCAGTATCAGCAGGCTCTTGGTGATTTACAATATACCCAGATACAACTTGCGAACGCCAGAAGCCAGCTTGAGAGTTTACGTGGCGACAATGAAAACGCCAAGACACAACACAATGAAGAGCTACACAAGGTGCAAAATGAACTTGGCGTTTATCAAGAACAATATGCACAGCAGCGTACTCGGATATCCAAATTCCAGCAACTTATCATGACTCTCAAGAAGGATATCGCTGCAAAGGAGAAATCTGCCACTGATGTAAGTCCACACCTATAGTGATCATGGATCGTTGCTCATAGTTGTAAATGCCATAGGCCAAACAATTAGCGACTGAAAAGGAAGAAGCTGAAAAGAAGATCAAAGAGGCTGAAGCCAAGATTGCTCAGATGGAGAAGGAAGCGGATACGGATAAGAGCAAGCTCAAGAGCGAATTGGATCAAAAGATTGCGCAAGTGGAAGAGGAAAAGAAGCAGCTCAAGGCGGATTTGGATATGAAGATTGCCCAATTGGAAGAGGAAAAGAAAAAGCTTGAAGAGGAGGTTACAAAGAAGGCATCAGAAACAGGGGAGGAACAAGCCAAGCTCACAGCTGAAAACCAAAAGATCAAGCAGACTGTAAGTCAACAACATTGGGTGACAATAAGCAAAAAGTGTGCTAATGAAAACGCTATTTAGGCACTTCGATTCCAAACTATTATTGGCAATCTCAAGAAGCAGTTGGCTGCAAAGGAGCAAGAGCTGGAAGCTGTCAAGAGCGAAGCTGCCAAGGCCAAGGAGGAATCATCTAATAATGGTGCCAATGCAGCTGTGTCAAAGGATGAGCCTACCAAACCAGAGGAAGTTACCAGTGAACAACCTAAGGCAGAGGAATCAAAAGCTGAGGAAACACCTAAGTCTGAGGAAGCACCTAAGCCTGAGGAAGCACCTAAGCCTGAGGAGACCAAAGCTGAGGAGTCTAAGGCTGATGAAGAAAGCAAACCTGATGATCCCATGGAGACGGAGCCGAAACCAGAGCCATCTAATGCGACAGCAACTGAATCGGATCCCGTTGGAGCAACTCAAAGTGATGGAACAGAAGCTTTGAAAGACCAAACGGCTGAAATACAAAAGCTGATGGATGAGAAAAAGGCCATGGAAGATGCGTTGGCAAAGGTTACGCGAGAAAAGAGCGAGGTCGAAGAGATGTTGAAAAAGGCGCAAGAAGGATCAGAGGATAACAAGAATTCAGAAGCTGTTGAAGAATGGAAGGTAGGTCAACCCAATATTGTAATCCCATCATTAGCTTACGTTGGAATTCTTTTAGAAAAAGTATAGCACTCTTTTCCAACGAGCTAAGGAGATTGCCAGTCAAAAGGTATGTAATCATCAAATATGAGATCCAATTCCAAGTTGTTAACGTGTTTATAGAATAAGAGTGCTGAGGAGCTCAAGACGGCCCAGCAGCAAATCGAGCAGCTCAAAAAGGAGATCGAGGAACTTAAGCAACAAATCACCAAGCATAAGGAGGAAGCTGAGAAGGCACAGCAAGAGCTTGAAAAGTGCAAAAAGGAAATGGAAGAGAAACAAAAGCAACATGAACTGGAGGAGAGGAGGACCAAGCTCAAGGAGTCATATTCTAGCAAGAGAATTGAAAAGTTAACGCAAGAGATCCAAGAATTGAAGAGTGGTGTAAAACGAACCCATGATCAGATTGAGGGTGGTGAACAGCCATCTTCTGAAGAATCTCCCAATAAAAAATGATTGAATCATTGATGCATAATACACCCATCATAAAGAATGTCATTGTGATATGTGGAGATGTAAATAGATGAATAAAGCAATGAAACAAAGAACCACTGATCCGGGAGATGCTCATTTTTAAGTGTGTGATACATACAAGCTATTAGGGTGTATAGGACCTCATCTATGAGCAACCCGTTGCCTGTTGTATCATTATAAGAAAAGAAGGTTGCAGGTTTGTGATACCAATCATGCTGGGCGGTGAAATTCGGGTTTGGGGAGGAAGGCGATATGCTGTTGCTCTTTGTTCATACCCTGCCACTTTCTCTCTTTAAGCTCTTTCACGAGTAGCAATCCGCCATGTTTGATACCCCACGAGTGGTAATTTACAAGTCCTTCTTACTCAATGCACCTTTATTAACATACGCATCTGCAGGCCAATTTATATAACGAGCTCATGCTGCTAAAGGCTGTTGAACTCAAGGGCTTGATCCGTGATCTCAGGTTACGATTTGGCAATGGCGTCCGTCCTGCTACTCGCAAGGCCGATATGTGCGATAATATTACAGCTTTTTTGTTGGCTCAGACAAACGTTCAACCTATTGTTGATGTTATCAATGGTTATATGCCATCCGGGTAAGCTTCTTTGTGGTGGTGGTGATGATGGTGGGCTATATGTGAACGAGTTCTCATACGTTGATCTAGTCATCATTTTATCGTTGATGAACGCAATTTTGTCATGCCAGCACGCCGAGGACCCTTTGCTAGTACCAGAACAGCCATCCCTCAAGCACATTCAAGCGTTCCTACTGCTACTCCTGCCCCCACTGCTTCTGCTGCTTCTGCTGCTGCTGCTGCGACAACATCAATGATCACCAATCCAAGTTTCAAATCGACTCCATTTTATTCACCCGTTCAACGATTGGCTGGACCAGTTATTTGCCCTATTGGTAAGCAAGGTGAAATGTGTTGTCAGGTACTCGTGATATATTGACCATCCTCCTATGGTTATCAGCTACACAAACGTGTTCCATGAGGACACTAGTATTTACGTTGGATATTGGCAATTTGAATGATCATGAAGTACGCGTGTTCTGTGCGGCAGCCATGAGTCCAGCCCCGTCCCTCATTGAATTCCCTCAAGTGGCAGAGATACATATCAACGGCACCACGGGTAATATTACTGCACAAGTAAGTTTAATGAGCGCAGGAGTATGGCAAATATTAACAAAGCATATGAATAGCAATTGAGAGGGATTAAGAATACACCAGGAACGGTCCATGCGGCCAATGTCACACGCTGGATGAATCAAGGCTCGAATCAAGTTCAGCTGATCTATGCAAAGACTGAAAAGGTAAACACTCAAGATGATGCCATATGAGATGCGGATATGCTAATAGGGGCTATTAGCAATATGTGGCAACGGCCGAGCTTGTAAAAGTACATCCTGTGGAAGAGTTGGTTCAGCAAATGATTGAGCATCGATCAGTATCCAAAGATGACATCTTGGCAAGTTGTAAGTGAATGATTTCTATGGGGGTAGGTTTTACATGGACATCAATCTCGCTAACACAACACTGATAGTTCGAGAACAACAAGCCAATGCCGATATACAACTTCAATTCGAGACTCTTTCTCTCAAATGCCCTGTAAGCACCACGTTACCTGTTTTTTATTCAAGCATTATCTGACATCCCTCTTTTATATATATAGCTCTCATGTTCACGTATCACTTTACCATGTCGTTCAAGGAATTGTCGTCATGCACAGTGCTTTGATGGTGTAGCATACATGAGAATGAACGAGCAGACGCCCACTTGGAAATGCCCCGTTTGCAATTGCCCAATACCATATGAAGATTTGATTGTGGATGGTTTCTTTGCGGATCTTTTGGCCAATTCTTCTGATAGCATTCAAAGCGTTCGTATCAATCCAAGTGGTGAATTACAACATGAATTTACAGTAAGGGAGGAAGAGTCAGATGGCGACGCATACGAAGATGAGCAAGAACAACCATCATCATCATCAGCACCAGCTTTATCATCATCGGGTGGTGGTCCTACGGAACAATCCTTACCTACGACTACAACTACTACAACTACAACTACCACACCTACTATCCCTTCCAATAATAACAGCAACAGACCGGTCGTCATGGTGGATTTGACCTTGAGTGATCACGAATAGCATTCATCAACAGCATTGTATATTTTAGAAAAGTATTCATTGTACATAGAATAAGACTTGTATTTGCACACACACGCACACACATATAATAATCTTGATTCAGTCTGCAAAAGAAGGAAATATCATGCGGGTGGTTTTGGAACACGGGTGTTTTTTTCGTTTCTATTCCCTTGGACTCGATTCATGCTCATTACGTAGAGATCATGAGCTCCAACGACGATGACATTGCACAGCGAACACTTGCTGCTAAAAGAGAAGCCGAGAAGCTTAAAGAAAAGATCAAGCGGAAAAAGGAGTCGCTGGCCGACACCACATGTAAGCGAGAGCTATCCCTCTCTCTATTGTATAAAAAAGAAAAAGCTGACGATGATGAGCCGGCCCTTTAAAACAGTGCCTCAGAAGGCTCAACAAGTTGAAGCGTTGCCAAGGTTAACGATGAAGGTGCGAAGAACGCTCAAGGGTCATCTTGCAAAGATTTATGCCATGTCTTGGGCAGCCGATAAGCGACATCTTGTATCCGCTTCACAGGATGGCAAGTTACTTGTTTGGGATGCGTATACCACACACAAGTTGTATGCAATACCATTGAGATCTTCATGGGTGATGACATGTGCCTATTCCCCCTCGGGTCGCTATGTAGCTTCAGGTGGCCTTGACAACATGTGCTCCATTTACAACTTGCAAACACGTGATGGCCCAACGCGACCTGCTCGTGAACTTGTTGCCCATTCGGGTTATCTTAGCTGTTGTCGATTCCGAAATGATCAACAAATTCTTACATCGAGTGGTGATACGACGTGTCTCTTGTGGGATATTGATGCAGGACAAAAGATTGCAGAGTTTGCCGATCATACGGGTGATGTAATGAGGTACCAATGCATCTCACGTGGGAGGGAGGGACATGGGGAGGGTTGTATTTTTTCCACTTTTATATATGACTGAACGGTTTGTGCCATAGTTTATCTATATCGCCTAATCCCAACATCTTTTGCTCAGGTGCTTGCGATGCAACAGCCAAAGTATGGGATATACGAGCAAACAAGTGTGTACAGTCATTCAGTGGTCATGAATCCGATGTCAATGCGGTTCAATTCTTTCCAAACGGTCAAGCTGTATCAACCGCTTCTGACGATTCAACATGCCGTTTGTTTGACCTTCGTGCCGATTGCGAACTTGCTGTTTATACCCATGAATCAATCCTTTGTGGTATCACATCCATCGATTTCTCCATTTCGGGTCGTTTACTCTTTGGCGGTTATGATGATTACAATTGCAATGTTTGGGATACGCTCAAGGGTGAACGAGTGGGTGTTCTTGCAGCACACGAAAATAGAGTTTCTTGTCTTGGGGTTTCCAGTGATGGCATGGCTCTTTGTACGGGCAGCTGGGATCATCTACTAAAGGTAACAACATGCACTCGCAATTATACAGCGTATTGATCCATGAAATAGGTGTGGGCATAACGAGACACATCATTTCCTTTCTTTCTTTTCTGTAAATATACTACGCTTTATACCTCTCTTTTTGATATAGATAACTACTTTATAATGGATAAACACTAATATGAAGCGCGTTTATTTGAAATGACCAGCACTATTCTTTAAACATGGGATGTGGAACTGCTATTAGCAGCAGAAGTGATATAAGAATGAAGTCCATGAGGGCTCGTGGATGCATTGACGGGAATACTATTGACGGCTGCAGATGATGATGATGGTGGTGGCGGTGGTACTACGGATGACGATGAAGTGGATGCACGTGGTGTAGGTGATTCGTATCCAGCATAAGAAGGACCCCTTGAAATGGCTACTGAACCATTGAGCGTTGAATGGGATAAAAGTGTCGATGCAACAGTGGGTGGAGGATAAGGTCGTGTATTCATGATGGATGACTTGTACGAGGAAGAAAGGGAAAGCGATGATTGATCGGTGAAGGCCATGTTGGCAACATCTACATTCGTGCATTGAGAATTAGCAACGAGGGAGAGAGAGAAGGATAATGGTTCATTTACTTTACCTTTAAGATGATCTTGTACTGCAAAGGAATACGCATAATCTGCAGCGGTAAATTGTTGGTTGTTTTCAAGATCTACATTGCATCCTTCAGACTAGCAAGATGAGGTGTTAGTGATATTATAGAGGTTGGGGGTGTTTTATCCAAACTTACCACCAATAATTCCATCACAGTGCTATGACCCCACGCCGACGCATGATGCAACGCCGAATTTCCTTCATTGTCAACATGGTCAATATCCGCTGAAATCGAAAGTAGATACTATGGGCAATGGATGTAAGTATCTGGGTGATGGTTCTTTGTTGATGCATGAATGAACTTACGCTGACAAGTGCTGCATTGCCATTTTTGGCTGCATAAAGTAGTGCTGTCCACCCATTTTTGCTGATCGCATGAATGCATTCAGGATATCGAGAAACATAGCTGTAAAAGATCTAAATAGATATCAGCGGCGGTATTAAGGGTCGTCGTCTCGCTGCCGATTTACCTCTACGTGATTGTACATGGCTGCAATCATCAACACGGTGATACCATCGTGATCCTACTCCATGTTAGCTAAAGCTTATTTATCCCCTCCCCCCATACCCTCTCTTTGATACATACCACAGATATCACTTCTTCCTCATGCCCCATCTCTAGTAGCAAATCGACCAAATCCACATGTCCATATCGTGCTGCATACATGAGAGTCGTGCTATTGAACAAGGCTTAGTAACGACGTCTTGTCGAACAACAGCATGTATTCACGTACTATCCAGTCTCAGGATCCGGGTTCTGTATATTTGGCACCTTCTTCAATAGTCGTTTTACAGCAGCAATGTTGCCATCTAAGCAAGAGGAGACGGTGAGCGATGCATAAATGGCGAACGATGCAGTGTTGGAAGAAACCTTTTGCTGCCTTTTGCAATCGAATGGAAGGACTTTCCCGCACAATGCCATGCCGTCGAATGTCGAAAAAAGAGCCAAGGTTGTTCTTGTGTAGATCTGTTGTGGAGGCGATGGTGGTGCCTGGAAATGCCATTGGTATAAAATAGTAGAAGGAACACCAGGCGAAGCTTGTCCTCCTGTCAGCAGGTTCAAAAATCATCGCTCCTCGCACGTGCCCCCGATTGAATAGATACTCTCGATCCTCCCCATCTTCAATATCATGTACGCTATGTTACATTAAAGCATCTTCTTGTCATTGTTGACCGATAACGCACTTTATGCTTGGCTATTGCCATAATATTTATATCGAACGCGGATGATGAGAGTTTCGAGGTACAAAAATGGTAGGGACACAAAGGATTTATAGTGTATCTAGTTATGTATCCTTGGTGATTGTGGCCATTTGAGGTTTATAGTCTCTATCGTCACGCTATTGACAAGCAATGAAATCAATCATCCATCTCTCAATAAAAGCCGCCATTTGCACCACACATTGTCCTTGTTCATCAGCACACATGGATTACATTTACAATGGATGCTTTCTCATATGGATTATCTGATGCAGAAAAAGGGCTCAACATTCATGATTACGTATACACGTGTGTTATGATCATGCAACGCGCTGTATGTAAACCCCATGCATGCCACGAAGGAACAAAGTCATGCAGGCACTGGGTTTTTCTAGTAGTCGATATGGCATACTGTTATGGTCAAAAAACGTAGCATTTTTGGCTACCTCATGATTGGAGAGCACATTCTTAGCAATAATAGCTGTATGCACGATTTTCACTCTGACTATAAAGTTGGTCTGGAATCATCATTTTTTCCTTCTTTTACGTATCATAACTATGAAAGCTCCTATCCTTGCAGCACTGCTACTTCTTGTTCAAGGCCATAATGCTGCTGCATTAAATCCTGTACAACAACAAGATGTACAGCATAAATGTCCTCTATCCAAAACAGGCAATAGTCAATTGAGTGCTATTGTAAGCGAACAAGCAACGACCCAAGCTATTGCAACTCACCATAGATGTATGTAGCTTTCTCACTTTTCAGGTATATTCCTAGGAGACTATACGAGCAATGGAGGCTTTTTCCCTGGTCCCTTGGCAATTGGTGGCGACTATCATACAAACACCACGATGCTTGATTCAAGCCGCCATGTGGATTGTACGGCATCATCCATCACCAACAACAATGTTTTGAGCTATGGCCTGGTGGTCAACGGAAACCTCTACAGCAACCGAATCGATCTTACTGGCAATGCATTTATTGGTGAAGGCGACATTGCTGGAAGTGTCAAACCTCAACCACAAGGAGGATTCTGTGATCAGATGTATTTTGGCAACAGCAGCCCCTTGGATTTTGATGCTGTCGAGTCATCGCTGCGTCGTGCATCTCAAGCACTTGCTATGCTCAAACCAGATATGCGCTTCAAAGAACACCTTATTACACAATTGGATACACCCGAAAATCCACTTTACAACGTGCTTACATTTGATACATGCCGTGATTGCTCTTTTTGGGGACAAGAGTCATTGTCGGATCCAAGCGGGCTCTTGTTTTCAGGACCTACAGGCTCTCTCAAAGAAACACCTAGCGGTACGGTTGTTTTAAATGTAAGCCAAAAAGCCCTTATCATTCATTACCTTGTAGTTTGGACTAACAAAAAATTTATGTAGATACCGGTGGCTCATGGCAGCACTCTCACTATTGATGCCGACATGCCAACCTATGGCTTTAATCCGTGCAATACCATTTTCAACTTTTATCCCGTCTCGGAGGCTGATGGCCAATACCTACCTGATGGTGAATTCACCATTGATAGAAGAACAGTGGGCCAATTAGAAGGTTTGATCTTGGCTCCTAGAGGTTTGTAATACCACTTTTTACTCTTTAGAAACATTGGGAACTGAGAGATGGTGATGTAGGTCATATACGTGAAGCAAGCCATGGAAATTTTGCGGGTGCTATTTATGCACTTGATTATACATCGGTTCAACCTCATGGAGGTGCAGGTCTTCGTGATTTCTTTTCTACCACAGGTGCTTGTGCAGCATACAGTGGTTGTTTTCCGATAGTAGAGCAACTGGTAAAATGATGATTTAATGGGATGTCGATATTCAACTAAGGTGGGATCATCTTTTAGCAAAGTCCTTCTCAGCTGGAAAAGCGCCAAGATGATGATGCAGTGGAAACATCGACAACGACAACGACGTTGACTATCACGCCTGAGAGCATTACCAATACAGAGACACAAATCCTTACAGAAACAATTGAGATAACAAGCAACCATGAGGTGGTAAGCACGGCGACCTTGCTCTATACTACGGTACGCACACACACCGATCGCAGCACATACACTGATTTCAACACGATCTTTTCGACCCCGTCACCGGTGACATCCACACACGAAGTTTGGACAACCGAAACGGTGATGGGAACTGAACCTGATGTCCACTATGTTACTGTTTATGTGCGTCCTGAAGGTGATGGTGATGGGGGTCTTCCTGGCGAGGACAATGGTGGTAATTACCGCCATAATAAGCATCATGATCATCATCACAAACACAAGGATTACTATAAAAAAGGTGATCATGGACATCACAAACACAAGTATCACTATGAGATGGGCGTATACGAATAGATCGATCGATACAAATACAAACATGATAATAGTGCTAATGCTTATTCAATATACAGTTGAGAAATTTATTAATCTTCATCCTCTACAACTTCCTCTTTCTTGGGTGTATTATGTTTGGTGTGGACAATAGCATCCTCGGGAATCACTCCTTCGGCATTAAGGTAGCTAAATTCAGGTCCAGGATTGGAATCCACGGATGCAAGGAAAACGTCAAAGCTATCAAGACAATGAAAATCAATACAACAATGAACATCATCCAACGTGGTGGTCGTCGCCATGATACTTACATTCCATTCTCCCTTTCTTCCTCAAAAATCTTCTTGTAGATCCATGTTTGCTTAAACTCTTCAATGGTATCCTAAAACGGGGGTATCAGCATCACTTTACTCAAAAGTCAATCGCATCGATGAATACCTTGTACGCATCAAAGTCAATAGGATCACGTTCGGTGTGTTTGTTGTAAGCAGAATACACTGGGCGTTCAAGCAAAAGACCAACAGCAGGTGCTTTGGGAATATTGATTCTGGTTTCTTCAAACGACTTGTCGATCAACGACATTGCTGATTCACTGCGTACAATTAAAAGAGCCATAGCTATTTCAAAAGGTCAATAAAAGAGCCCCCCTCTCAATCCATATTTATACTCACAAATCATCTTGCGGATCTGATGCAACATAAAGGATTGTCCATGAAGCTTGACACTCAACCATTCGGCACCATTAATGTAGATGGGATCCTCCACCTGTTATCCATGTTTTCGTAAGCCAAAGGCATCAATGATAACAAAACACACAATCATACCTTGAGTTCCATAATGTATCGATTGCAGCTTCTATCCTTGGCACCACGACCGATGGTGTAGTTGTGGAAATTGTGTGTGCCAACAAACTTGCTGAGAGCCTCACGGAATTGAGCGAGTTGTTGCTCACTGATTCGATAGCTGTCTTTGGCACGAAGTTCTTCAGGGGTGCTGCGTGCAATATACTTTTCAACGTCATTTTGGAAGATCTTCAAGTCGTTTTCGGAACGAGGGGTGTCGCAAAGTTCCCTTGGTGATGGTGGCATGAATGCGTAAGTTGGCAAGAGATATTCGTAAACACGTGAATCACATTGGGTCTTTGCATGAAAAGATCGCTTTGTAGGCACATAACCTAATTCCATGATCATCAATTAATTACCCTCATTCTCTTTTCCTTCCACGACCTATACTCCAACCCTTACCCCAAACACGGATCTGATCCGGCAAATGAGAATTGATGTCTCGAATGATATCGTCACCAGGCATTGACATTTTCAAAGAAAGCACGTTGCCTGCAGCATGCACACCCTTGTCTGTCCTAGCAGCTCTCATCCATTGCACCTATTGTGATCCATGTTAGAGTGATACCCTGTATGTGTTGTTGTCATCCTTTTTATATACCTTTTTAGGATCATCCGAGTTGTCTTTGGAAATGGCACCCGCCTTGCATAATGCTTTGAATACATCATCTTCAATCGATTTGGCATTTGGGTTCCTAAAGTCGGGTGTTACAAATGATGCGTGCTACCTTGTCATCAACGATATGAAACGTACATTTGCATGCCCTGGTAACCAGTACCGTTGAATCCAATAAGCAAGGCCACCTTTTTCTTGGGTATACGTGCTTCCTTGGGACCATCTCTTTCAGGCCGATTATCCCCTCTGCTCTCCCACGATTGGTTCTTTCGAAAGTGATCGCGGCGTTGCTTGGTGGTTTTGTTGCGCTTGGATGCGGATGAAGACGCATTGTTGGAAGTTGATTTGCGCTTTTCACCAGTACGAGCCGTCTCCGGTTCTTCTGCCGGCATCGTCTCTGGTCGTGAAAAATAGGAACCCATGTCGACCAAGGAAAAGAAGAGTACTGCCTAAACGTGGGTGATGGCGGGAAAAATTAGCATTTTCATTCCAAGCCTCACGTGGTATAATCCGACATCGACTCTATTCCCCACACACACACTCCCACCTACTTATTTATCTACCTCCACACTCAATGTATATGTATCACTATGGACAATAATACAATTCATTGGATCACGTGCTGTTTATTTGATCTTGTTGATGCGATGGGTAGTTGTGAAAATATCTTGATTGATGGGATCAACTTTATCTTGGATACGTCCTAGTGCTTCATTTTGGCTATCAATTTCTCCACGCATAGCAGTGGCCATGTGTTTCAAGTGACCCGTAGCATGGCTGATATCATCTAGATTTTGATCAATCTCGTCTTCTATAGCATCATCTTCCGAATCAGCCTCAAATTGATATCTATTGCGATCGGATTTAGAGCGTCCACTTTTCGATGATGTTGTAGCGGGAGGTTGCTGCTGTGCACGGTTTGTCCGTGTTTGAGACTGGTGCTCGAATTGGCTAATAACGCCTCGTTCTTCACGATTGGCAGCATGCTTTTCTTGTGCTTGCTCTAATTCTCGACGCGCACGTGCTTTACGTTGAAATGGATTCTTGAAGGTTGGCAAAAAAATGGATCGGTTCAACCGTTTTAGCCGTCCAGCTTGTTCGGCTGCATGTTCGGCTTCAGCTCTTGCTTCTCCGATATTACGTTCCACATTCCCAAGTTGTGCTATGTTGATGTGTTATATCAATAAATGACATTAAAATGCGATTACGTACATGCTTGTTCACCAAGGTCGCTAAGTGTCGTGGTGGCAATGCCTTGGGCATCCGTAATGGTGCTAAGAGCATTTCGTGTGCTTGATAACGTATCCTGCTTGACGTTTCGTATGTCGCCTTTGAGGTCGTCCACTTGTCTCTCCCCATTATGATCAGCAAGACGACTCTGTGCATAAACATCTTCATCATCATCACCACCAGCAGTGGGTGTCCATTCTCTATAACGGCTTCGTGCTTTGCTACCATCATCAGCGATCATGCTGCTTTGTTCAGGCTTATGGTGCGTTGTTGCTGTTGTCTGTAATCTTTGTCGCTCGGCATGCTGACCACGCTGCTCGTTTCTATAATGCTGACGTTGGGGTGATGATGATGGTTGCTCTTCTTCCTGGAGCACCTCAAATGGATTTGTATTCGTTTTATTGCTATTGCTTGCTCTCCAGCTCATGTTTCGGGGGAAGAAAAAGGTTCATTCATGCAAAAATCTTGAACCCCCTTGTATTACAACCCAGCTTTAGAAACACGTCAAACCATTATTAAATAATATTATAAGATCTATTGATTCTTTTCTGCTACATCTGACACTTGCACATGTGCATCTGGTTGAGCTATTCCTCTACGCTTATAGAATAAAAGATAAGCAGCGTTTGTCTACAAGATAGAGCATTAACATACATGCATCAAGCCAACGTTTTATATCAAGCGAGCCTTACCTTGACGTTTTCTACATCATGTACAGGGCTGACATGTGAATCATTAAACTTTAGCCATTCCTTTGTTGCTGGATTTTGTGCAAATGCGGTATCTGGGGGTGATTCATTGTTGTTGTTAGCTATATGTGTTTGTCTCAATGACCAACAAAAAGATTACTTACAATGACCGCCACCCATGCCACCATAATGATTATCCACAGCATACAAGTCGTAAATTACTCGTGAGTCTTCTTCTAGATGGTCTGTATTATTGATGCTCTTGAGACGTTCACGATCAGCAGCTTTGCTAGCAACCATGTCTGTCAAATCGAGGCCTTCCACTGGAAAATCGACCATGACGTCAATTTTATCACGCAATGCTCGTGTGTTGCTGAATCGCTTGAGGTGGATAACCAAGATATCAGGCATATGCCATAGGTCAATCTTCTTTCTTGCGTGTTGATGTTTCTTGCATCGAGGGCAGTACCACAAGTCATTGTCGCCTAGAACTTCCTCTTTGCTAAACTCTTGTAGACACTTTCCAAGGCTCAAGTCATGTTGTTCAGCTGCTGCTCCTCTTCCTCCACGATGTTCATGGTCTTCATCACCACTGTCTTCAGCCATATCATCCCATCCAGTGGTATTAATACGAGGTGAAGAACCACCAAATGTTGTAGTGAATACTTGCTCGGCTTTACGTCTTTGCCATACAGCCATCATAGCTTCTCCTTGTTTGATGAGTGGTTGATGTGGAATGATGCGACGATCGAAATTGGTGGTCGTGGTGGTGTGGCTGCTCTTGTTGCTGCTACTGCTATTGCTGGTGTTGCTTGCTTGATCATTCGTAGTGTCAACAGCATCTGTGGGTTGCTGTGATACTATCTCCTCATCATTCGAGTGAGCTTCTAGTGGTTGTTGTTGTGGTTGTGTTGTGGAAACTTTACGGCCTGCTCGTTCTTCGAGATCTTCCACCGCATCTCTGGACATTGAAGTGGCAACAGTCAATGGAATAGGACTTTCAGGATCTTGTATATCAGAGAACATTTTCATGGCGAACAAGTTCTTCATAGGGCCCATACGACGACCACCAGCTGCTGTCACCGCTGCAGGTGTATGAATCATTTTTGGCTGTTCCATTTCCTCACCATCCACATCCATAGCTGAACCACCTGCAGGTGATAAATCCATCATCTTATCATCCTTAATCTCTTCCAAGAGCTTGATAGCAGCAAATCGTTCAATGTGACGCACGACATGGCCATAGATTGCATCCGCATCACGTACATCCTCTGGGGGAATAGCCACTATTACTGGTCCACCAAACTGTTCAAGGTATTCACGACCTTCTGCAGCAATAGAACAATACACTGGTAACACGACCCATGTATCCTCGTCCTGGTACTCGGTTGGTTCAACAGGCGATGATCCACCTTCAAGCTTTCGTAGCTTGCTCTTCCTCGAGGATGATGCTGAATGTCGTGTTGATGTAGGCATCGTACATGGCAACTCGTATACATAAATCGAATCTTGAGGTAAAATGTTGGATATAGGTTCATAGTGTGGAAACATTTTGAAGATGCCATGGTCATAAATCTCAACCACCAAAAGCTTTTGGATGCATAGTCAATATACACATATCGTTACGGCATATAGAATTTAAACTTACTTTTGATGGATCATCCACATTGCATCGCTTGGCAACCTGCTTTTTCAGATCCTCAATGCTGGCAGCATTCTCAAACGTGATGGTCATCTTTTTTTGTCGTTCGGATGGGTCGTACGGCACATAAACGATCTTCAAGTGTGTCAGCTTTGATACAGGGAGGGGAAGTGATAGATACATGAATGGATCAAACATGATGGATATCTAGTAGGGTTACACATGAATACGTTGAATAGACATGCATGCATACATGGGTTGCTATTTACCTTGCCACACTCATTGCATTCTAACCGGCTTTTGAATTGACCTTGGAAAATGTCGACGATCACAGAGTCGTTTCTCGCTTTGTGGTAATCCCAGCAACGCACAGCGATATCAGTGTCTGGCATGTCATCAAAATCGGGCATCTCCACGTATGGCTTTTGCTTGATTCGGTTGAGATCTTCATGCAAGCCATCAAGTAAAAATGAAAGTAGCTCTTGTGAATCATGTTGTCGAAATCCAATAAACGTGGAATTGTAACGTGATATGATGTACTAGATATCCCCATGTTGAGTATATACAAATCCCCAAATTCTGCCATCGTCCCCTTACCTTGAATTTACGTGGTGTCAAATGTGAGTGATAACCACTCCACAATTCACGGATGAGCGCACCATAGGCCTCTGCAAGATCACCTTGCATACCAAGAGGGTTGTCACGGTTCAACTCGCCATTGTATCGGCCCTCTAATATACCAATTAGCATGGCAAGAAAGTCATCGTCATGTAGAACAACATACCAAGAAAATAACGAGTCAGCTCTTGGGTATTGCTTAAACATTGAATAGCTGAATTCATATAGCAAGTGTTGCCCATGTTGCTGAGACCACAATAGCCCTTCTCATATTGGGGTTGCTTTTCTTCCTCTTCCTCGTCAACCATGGCATCCTCGGTCTTTTTAGTGACATTGGTGTCATCGAGATTGTATAAATTGGACAATGACGTCGCTTCCTCGTCATCCGATTTGGTCGCATTTGCATCAGTGGTCTCTGTACTTTGATCCGTTTTTGATGGTTGTGAAATATCCATATCGGTTGCAATCCAATCAAGCTGTTCATTGACCTGAGGAGGAGGATGATGATGATCAACATTGTCGTCGTTATTAGGTGTCGATGCCATTTCTTCTTCCACACCACCGGGTGCTTCTTCGAGTTGAATAGCAAATACACGTGTGTTGTGTGAATCCATTTCAGCAATGGTCTGCTTTGGTTTGCTGAGATCAATTTGCGCTTGCCGAGTAATCGACTTTTCATCATCATTGTCGGTCATCTTTGCTTGCTCATCCACCGTCCACAAGGAAAAGCTCAAATGATCCAAATGCGTCGTGTTTTTGATGGCTCGTAAAAGATCACCTAAAGTGGAATTGGGCGAGATGCTGACAAGTGCCGATGATGATGGTTGCTGCTGCTGCTTGTTCGACTCATGCTGAAGAATATGGATGGTATATTGTGGATAAAGGAGTGGCTGCACACCATTCTCTGCCACTGATCGTGTAATGGCTGTTGGTTGAAACGTGTACCTGAAATTACCTATGAGCCTTGTGCAACCAACAAGAAGTTGACGTGCTTCTCTTACTTTTTTGATAATAACTCCCATGCTGCAGAAGGCAACAACTCTACATCTTTTGATACTTGAAGATTCGGTACAAGCTCGCCCTCGTTGTCAAGCAAAGGTCGCATATCAATCACTCCATCCAACGTCGTCGTAGTATCCAAGGATGATGATGAAGGTGCCTCGTTTGTAGTGTCAGTTGCGTTATGCTGCTCTTGCCACCGAAGGATCCAATCGGTAGGGACAAGGTACCACCGATCGCCTTGCACGTAATCGGTTTGCTGTTGGAGATTTTTCACGCGATCGACGTCATTGAGCTGATCCTGCTGTTGTTCTGTGGCTGTTCGACTGATCTTTAAGGGTGGATCATGTTGGTCGGGTAGTACTGGCAACTGGAATGTGTCGTTGTCTTGGGGCATAACGGTACGTTATATTTCCACCAACTCGTTTTCTTTTTTGCAGGAACAAGGTGGCCACTCTTTTCTCCGCCTGCATCATATTAGAACATTGCAGAGTCTTATTGGCTGAAGATGAAGCGACGCGTCAGCTACAGATCCGCTTGTCCCCCTTGTTAGCTCTTCCCTTCCATCACGTGGTTTAAACTTAGCTTTCGTGTTCAAGGAGTTGATCATTACAATAGCAATTCAATAAAATGAGCCATTCCTATAGCAACATCAATGATGTATATGCGAATGATAAAAATAGACGTATGTGCATACACACATTGCTAAGCTCAAGCAGCGGTTACGAGTACGTGCCATTTGAGTTCATTGTGGGTGGTACTTTGGCCAATCAGATGTAGGTTTTTCATTGTCTTTGATCAAAGATGCTCGATCATGCATCTGCCAAAGCCGAGGCGTTTGATGCATCGTACATACGACTATTACAATTATGCTATGATTCCACAAAGCGCGCCATCTATGCAACAGAGTTGAAGGGATAGTATTCTATGCGATCTTTGTTCCATCATGATGTATACATAAAGCCTCAAAACGTTGTTAACTCGAAAGCGCAGGATGATGCCTTCATTATCAATCGCTCTTTATTTGGGTTCATGATCTTGAATTGAGTAATCTAGCACTGTTGCCAATAAAAGTTTCTATGCTCCAAGAAGTCATCACTATAATAAGACCCCAACCTGAAACAGCCGTGTATCAATAAGAACATCTTCAAGTTTCTGAATGAGCCAAATCCTCCACGAATGTGCTTTGTGAAACTCTTTTCCAAAAGTTTGTGATTTGAGATGGCTGGTGTTCATTCTTCACTATGCATGGCGGCGGGTGGTCCTTGTGTGACAATGTGAATTCTTTCATCGCCCTGGAAATTGTTCCCTCCCAACCCCTTCTTTCACATGATATTACAATGGATGCTTGGAAAGATTTATGTCTAAAAGCGTTTGATGGTGACGAAGAGGCGAACCATGTAATCCTTTTCCTTGAAGGATGTGGAAAACTGACATCGACAGGATACGCCGTGTCAGCAGCAGCAGCGTCGTCGAACAAGCCAAAGGACGAAGAACTATTGGAGGCGTTAGGATTTGTCAAGGACGATGGTACAATCTACACATTGCCAGGGGACCAATGGTCGCAGTACCTGGAATCAAGACGACATTGGCGTATGGAATGGCATGCTGATCGTCAGCGTGAGTTTGCTAGGCAACTACACGAGTGCCTGGCTGAGGTGAAACCATTATCAACAGGAGCAGTAAGCGATCCACAACGCCTTGCCTTGGTCACCGAGTTTGCCCAACGATTTGCCACTGATGTGGGTTCGATACCTCTTTTCCGTGGTCTTGTTGGTTTCATTCGATATCAGCTTTTCAAGAATCGGCTTGCTGAATGGCGTTGCTATGAATACGCACTCACACAAAATGGCCATGATACCATTGTCGAATATGTACGCTTCCTTAAAGGTGTTCTTGGATTGGAACTGGTTTATCCGCCTACTACGCAACAATCATCTCAATCAGCCAACAACGGCGATGTCATATTGGATGTTCAAGAAGAACCAAATCAACCTCGCGACGATGATGTACCAGTATTGATATGGCGCATGAATGGACAACTTTCAGATCACCATCTATCCGACATCTTGCGTGTACTGCCTCGAGAACAAGGCATTCAACAATACTCATTGTCAGATATCCCACGACATAGCCACATGTCTCCAATTATGGGCATTCATCATCCCCAGCTATTTATTCAGTGGATATGTCAATTTCTCCATCACTGTTTTCGATCCATCTTTTCATCAAGGAAATAATGTCTTTGTATCTTTTAAAGTGATTGAAGAAAAACATGTGTGTTTGTGTGTGTGTGTGTCTACAGTATGAAGAAAGGGAGAAAAAGACAACGAATGTAAAGGTCGCCTTTACTTTTTATACAACTGTGCTTAACCATTAGCCTTGGCTGCATCCGCTGCACTTTGGCTTGAGGAAGACATAGGAATGCTTTGAGGCTGATTTTGATTGGGCTTGCTACCAGTAGTCTTGGCATATGAGTAAACGAGACCTGCAATGAAACCTAAGTAGCACAAATTTACACGTGAGTTTGATCATACTCGATGAACGAAAACTTTCTAGCATTCCTCCAACTCACCGATAATGATAGCTGTCACATTGGCAAACGTAGCAGGATCACCGAAAAAGAGGATACCAGAAGCGGCAATGGGCAACTTGTTGAGAGCACCAACCATGGAATAGGTGGTGGAAGAAGTGGAACGAACGCACCAGGCTGATGCATACGACATGGCAAAGGCAGAAGCACCCGAAAAGATCATGGCATAAATCATTTGGGAACGAATTTCCTCAGGGCTAAAAGGAGATAGAGAGAGAGATCATCAATCACCATTCCCTATAGCATATCAATAAAGCCATACTTACAAGGTGCGTTCAAAGTTCTCTGCACTCCAATCCTCAAAGATCAATGATGGAATGATAAGGAGGGGGATCGACAAAAGATTGTTGTAGTACACGGTATCAAAGTCCTTAAAGTTGGTAAGCTTGATGCGTTTTCTCATGTAAAGGACAAAGGCGGCAGATGAAAAGCAGTTGGTAGCCATCCAAAAGTAACCGATCAAAGTCGTATCCATGCGTGCAATCTCGGAAAGCGTTTCTGATACATCAGCCCAGCCTGCAATCAATGATGATAGAACCTAATCGCACACAATCCCATATCATCAATCATTGAGGATCTCTCTCTCGCTCGTTCGCCTAACCCAATTTACCATCAATCCAAATGAAATAAGCATCATCTGCGTAACGTTGCCGCCAAACCAAAGGACTTCACCATAGGCAATCAAGATAATAGTCAAATTCTTGAAGATAGTATAGATGGGGATCCTCAGATATTGGAGCGACTTGGAACCAGTGTAAATCATAGTGACCAAAGCACCAGCAATAGGGAACCACTTGCGTGCCTCATCCTTGTCGAAATCTCGAAACTTGATCAGATTTAGGAACTTGAAGGTCTGCAATAGTGCTACGGTCACCACATTCTGTAGAGCCATGGCATTAGTAGAGTGTTTTGACGATGCGTTGCTAGAATGTACCTGGACTGTGAGCAATAAAAAGTTCATGTTGAAGCCATAGCCGCTAACCACATATTTGTTGGTCACTGTCATCAAGATGCTAGCGAAACAATAGCTGGCAATGGGTAATGCAGCACGCATGCCAGGAGAGAGTGTGAAAATGGAGGGAGCTACAATGGATGGACCTTGTGCTGTTGATGGTGGTGGTGGTGGTGGGGATGTTGGTTTGCCGTCATCAATGGCGACCTTGTATTCAGCTTTCGCGTCGGTCATGGCCCGGATTGAAAACGTGTAGTTGTGTGTATAGAAAAGAGCGTCAACCCAAGAAGTAAACGTGGGGGAAAAGAAAGGAAAAGAGGATGCAAATGGTGTAACGCCTTGTCTTGGCGATAGAAGCGTGCAAAAAGAATAAAAGCAAAAGGGCGAGAGAAGGAGTGAAAGATTCTCCCAGCAACAGATTTGGTCAATTTTGAGCAAGAAACGTCGATCGTTCTTCCTTGAAAAGGCATCAAAGTCGCACAAAACAATCTTGCGCCTTCATTCTTTCATGTACATGTGCCATACATGTCGCACTAACTACATGCCTGTATATCATTAGCATGCTTCCAAAGCAGTCTCCATATGCCAAGAAGTGTAGGATGACGCTAAATCATAACGGGCAGTGACTGACTACCATTATTCGTCGCTTTTGTACATTTACCTTCGCCCAATAATGTATCTGTTTTGGAAATTTAACTAGCGGCGGTCCGCTAAACTTCATTATCTTTGGGTCAATGCTGACATCAACCACTGTGTGTGTTTTGTATTATATACAGCCATTCTGTTGAATTCGGATACGATGATAGCTTTTATTCGTGTGATGGAGACATGATCACAAAGACTAATGTATGTCCTAGCTCTAACCCTTGGCACCTACTGAAAAGATGATCAATGGATCCATGATGGATGAAAGAGACTTGTGGTGATGGTTCTTTTCATTTATATGAATACATATGAATGTTCCAGAAGGAATGCGTGATGCTGTAACCGCTTCTCATAGCTTTGGTTTGCGGTAGTAACCGCTGATGATCCAGTTTGCAGTTTCCTTTCGAGGATAATATAGAATCCAACGCCACAAAGACAACAATGAACACACAAAGCAATGAAAAACTACATACCAGAGATGATGACAAAGGACAATGTGTGAGTATTCTCAATTCGTGGGATCACGCAAGGTCTCTTTGGACACGTATCAAATGATGGATTCTTGATAGTTGGTGCAATGGCATATGTACATGATCACGAACGTGCAACATCCTTGCTTGTATATGTGGGGAAATAGTAGACCATGGCACTTAATCCACCTTTGCATATGCACCTCGGGAGGTAAAATTGAAAGATTATGTAAGAGTGTAGGCTTTGTCGAGCAAAATGAGGAGGCATCACCCCATTAAGAGAGCTATACATTACAATGACAACAACAGCAACAATGAAAGTAGGATAACAATGGAACACTAGAGATCGTCTCAAAGATTAGCACATGGATCACTCACAAAGAGGAATATCCACCTTTAAATTATGGAAGAAAGAAAGAGATGTTTGGGACTTAAATATCGGTAGCATGATCTTTTGTTTTATATGTAGGCAGTGACCATGGCATTTTTGTGATTACAAAAAGGCTAAATGTTTGTTGGGAGTCGCCATGGGCTGATTATTGTTGGGGGGCATCTTCCCAAAGAGCCTTAGTATTGACGGTGTTCAAGCATCATCTTCTTAAAATGCAGCTCGAAAGAGCTTTGACACGAGCTATGTACTTATTAATCCATCCCACCATCAAGAAAGGAACGTTTTGTAGGTGTTCGAAGGTGTCGTGATCAAATTTTAACCCCAGGCACCTCCAGAACCACAATCTTCTTGAAACGAAAGAAGCCATCATGGAGACGTGTTTTAAACGCAGCATCTTTGGGCGGTAAACATTCAAGTATAACCTCATCCTCATTCAATGAGACAATAATAGGAATACAAGCGTCCATTTCAAATCTTTATGTATAGAATAGAATGAGCTAGCGAGTACTACATTTGATCATGTCATCCTCTCATCCCAAAATGGGGGAGTTGAATTCGGCTATTCATTTAGTCCGAAATGCCTTGCACCAACACCAAATGTGTGTGTAAACTCAGGCACTTGTGCTCCTTTACCGCGTGCCGCTTTGCATATCCATGGCTACTCTTCGAACCCGAAACAAAAGGGACACCCATGACGACAATGCGTCTCCATTGAGTCTTTCCAACAAGTCCAGCCGCGACACCGGTGCTCGTCAAGGAGCTGCAACCTCTTGGGCACGGCTAATCTTTTATTGGATTGCAGCCATAGCGATCGCCACCCATCTTCATTACAAGCTACCTTCCCCCAAACAGCATCGCGGTGTGGATCCTGATACTGGAGTGACCGAGTTTTCAGAACACAATGCGATGAAGACGATATCCTATCTTAGTGACACGCTTGGCTATCGCAAGTATCTTCCATCCATCCATGCAAAATGTGTGAAACGCTTTATTGACATGATGACTTTTTATAGGCATTGTGGGTACTGTGGAAGAAGCACAAACATTCGAATACTTGGAGAATCTTGTACGCGAGTACAAACAAGAAGCACAAGGTATCCCTGGTGCCCCCAAGTTTGACATTTGGGTCCAACAAGCAACCGGTACACACCGCTTTGATATCATGGACAACAGTAAGTGGATGATGATGATGATGGTAAGGAAATCCCATTGACAAGTTAATCATTGAATTGCATAGTGGTATTCAAGGCATACACCAATGTGACCAATATCATTGTCCGTTTATCATGCCCGGAGGACTCATCAGCCGACCGCTCCTGTGAAAAGAACGCCATCCTCCTCAATTCACATTTCGATACAACACTCGGCTCTCCCGGTGCCACCGATGATGGATCAGGAACAGCTGTCATGCTTGAGATTATTCGTGTATTAAGCAGACGTGATTGGAGCGAGTACAAGAATGCTATTGTCTTTTGTAAGAACGTGGTGGTGTTGTTGAAAAGCATGTGATTATACTCATATACCATTTATAGTATTCAATGGTGCAGAAGAAAGTTTGCAAGATGCATCCCACGCATTTATTACTATGCACGATATCAAAGACACGTACGTATATACACAATTCCCCTTCATTCATGGCAAAAAGAGCTAAGTCATTTGGTGTAATAGCATTCGCTCTGTTGTCAATATCGATGCATGTGGTACAACCGGCCGCGAGATTCTTTTCCAAGCCAATTCTAGAGAAATGATCGACGCTTACAAAAACGCGCCTTATCCACATGGCACGGTGGTGGTAATGTGTCTCTATTTGTACCAGGTCTTTAACAATGATGATACTTATCATGATAACTATAGGCCAACGACGTCTTTCGCACTGGCTTGATCCTCTCGGATACCGATTTTAGACAATTTGTGCAGTACGGCAATTTGACTGGTATCGACATGGCCATCTACAAGAATTCATATTTGTACCACACTCATCTGGATATCACCGAGAACTTGGAGCCTGGAGCCATTCAACATCTTGGTGAAAACACTTTATCTATCGTCGACTACCTTGCAAGAAACTCAACATTGTCCAACATTGAACGCACAAGCGAGGTCGTGTTCTTTGACACCTTGGGTAAGATGATTGCTGTCATAGTGGAATACAAGCATCCTCCTCTTACATAGGTTTGATTTAGGTCTCTTTTTTACGGTGTACTCGTGGTCGACAGCTTTCGTGTTGCAAATGGGAACAGCCTTATTGACCTTTGCATTCTTTGGCTACATTGTGTACAAGACACATCATTCATCTCCTTATCGCTCGGTCCCCCATATCCTTACTGCCTATGCTCAATCTACCGGCGCCGTATTCTTGAGTGCGATCTTTGCTCTTGTTGCACCTGTTCTTATTGCTTTATTCTTGATGTCAAATCCTGTGTGTCGTCACATGGCTTGGTTTGCTCGTGAATGGTATGGTGCAATCATCTTTTGCCCCATGTCGTTGCTTGGCATGTATGGTGCTCAGTATCTCCTCACGTACATTTTCCCTTCGGGTCATGTGGATCGAGAATACGGTGCATTTGTTTCCGTGGTGCTTGGATTTGGTATCTCGACTCTTTTGACAACACTCACCAGCGTGGCCAGCTCATACATTTTCTGGATCTATTCCTCGATTCTTGTATTCGCTCTCGCCGTGAACGAATTTGTGCTATCACCATCCTCCATTGACAAAAGCAACGCTCACAAGCCAAAGATCCATTCTATCACCTATGCCATCTCGTCATTCCCCCTTGCGTTGCTGTACACGGATTACACTTACGCCATGATTGATATTTTTGTCCCACTCACTGGTCGAATGGGCGTTGATACACCTGTTGATATCATTATTGGCGTCGTGTTTGGAATGGTTATTTTCATGACCGTCTTGCCATCCTTGGCTCATATCCATCGCTTCGGCAAGCAATGCTTACGTAAAATCTTGATCGCTCTTGCTCTCTTCCAAGTCGCTGTCCTTGCTATTATCATGGTTCAAGGTGGTTCTTATGGTGGATGGGCATTCCCTTATGACGAGTATCATCCCAAGCGTCTGTAAGTATGAATGATATCGCACACACGCAAACACAATAATACTCACACACCATCCCATAGCTTCATCCAGCATCTTAAGAACCTGACATCAGGCGAATCACACATTGGTGTTGCACAAGCTGATCATGGCCCATACATTGAAACGGTGGTATCATCGATTGAAGAGGCTCTTGGTGTCAAGGCTGAAGAACGAGCTGGTCCCGAACATGCAGATGAATGGGCTTCCATTTATCCATTCAGCGCCTTCTTGGGTGGTTATCGTTTCAACACTGAACCTTATATTCGTGCAAAGGACAACAGCCAAAGCACATCCTTGATGGATCAACTCACTGGTCCTTTCCCTCAACTCAGCATCCAAAATGATGTCTATGATCCTGCTACTGGTATCCGCTCCTTCTCTATTGCATCCGTTTCACCTTCCTATACATGGACTGTTATTGCTTTTGATGCTCAAGTGGTTGATTGGAGCATTGCCGATGAAGAACCCCTTCCCGAGTTTTCACATTATGTGGTGCGTCACGTTGTTGGATACGGCAATGATGCATGGAAGCTGGATTTGTCCGTCAAGGTACCCGAGGATAAGCGTGCTGAAGCTGAAAAGGGCACATGGAAGATGCGTTTCGAGTTTACGGCATTGGAAAAAGAGAACTTTGCAGGTCTTGGTATTGAACGTGAAACCAAGAATGGCGTTGGTATCATGCGGGTCGTACGTGACGTTTTGCCCATTTGGACAACACCCACTTGGCTCAGCAGCGTTGTGCAAGTCTGGGAACTGTAATATTACTAGTGACAACCAATTCATTATCTCTGTAGAAATCACCTTGCATGAACATAAACCTAATCCTATAAAGCCAAAGTGAAATTTGTAGCGCACATGTATCATTGTTGGATGGTCTATTTGGGATCTATAGGAAGGAAACGGATATACTTATGTCACCTACAAATTTGTCAATCGTTACTTTTCCATCACTTTGACTCATTACTCCATGGTACTTGACCACTTTATCAGTTTGATAAATCATGACAACAATACCCACGCCCAATCGCATATAAACAAGGCTCTATGCACCAACACTATCACACGCCCTCTCTTTCTACTTGAACGCGCATCATCATCAATGGCCTTTGGTAAGTTTCAAGGATAGTCTTTAGGTAAACCCCAAAATGATGGCACTCATGATGCATTCATCTATTACGTACATAGCCCACTTTGTTGCTTTACCATTTGGTGCGCTCATTGCTGCCTAATGGCATTTGGCTGTATTCCTTGATGGATCTTTTGTGGTAGGTACCTATCATTTATAGGCAACCTCTCAATCTGATGAGAAATTTGGGACTCCTTTGTAGGTGACATTAGTACATGCGGGCAAAAGCGACCTGCGCAACAGAAGTGGATTGGACACACCGGCTTGTCATTATCTTGGATCATTTATTGCGGGATACAGAATTGACGATGTGGATGCAAGTGGAAGAAGTTGAAGTTGACATAGACTCTTACGATATGTACAAAAGGGGCGAAAAGTGTAGTGTTGCATCGAAGGCGAAAAAGATGGCAAATGCAGAAGCACATGGCATTCAGAAAGCTGCAAGAGCTGCTGTTGGAAGGAAGATTTATGTACTATTAGAGCATGATCAATTTGAGCTGTCTGGCTCCGAGTAGAAGACGCCTGCATGTACACAAACGACCATGGAACGACAATACAACTAAAACATCCGAGTGAATGCATGCATCCTACAACGTATACTGCAACTACCTTTCAAGGATCATGAACAAAGTGAAAGTATACAAGTGCTCACTATGGAATGGCAAGGTAATAATTATTGGTCGCTATTGCGAATTGGAACACTAGGATAACCGGATTGGGATAATAGGTTTCACGGGACAATTGCTGTCTGTCAAGAGGGGTGATCAGCATTATGTGGTTGGATCCTTATGTAGGCAGCATCGATTTGCCAACAAGCTTTGTATGACATTGAAGACTTTCATGATACGCTCAAGCACCTTTTTTTATTTCAAAGTTGGTGAATTGGATCATGCTGCTAGCGTTAGCTATAAAGTTGTACCAATCCCCTTTTTCTACCCCAAGAATACATGTTTACATACACTCACACACATGCATCAAAAAGAGATTTTTGCTTTATCCCACTCAAAAGTGGTTCATGGTATATCATTTGAGTCATTGTGTAGAATAAAAGGGAGAAAACACTTATGGCATCATGGGGGGTTTGCCGACACCACCAGCTTCGTTGAACACGAGAAGTGAAATCTTGTATGCAAGTTCATCTGTTTCAGCACGAGTAGCAGCTTCGGCGTAGACACGCACAGCATCTTCGGTACCAGAAGCACTAGAATAAAAAAGCGACTTAGCTACATGACTCCTTCTTCTTCCATAGTCGCCATTATCTTACCGAACAAAGGAACGGCCTTGCGAATACTTTGCAACAGTAGCATCGATCTTCTTTTGAAGACCTTCAGGCTCCACAAGCTGACGCTCAGCATTGGTAGTCTTGAAAATGGTACGATCGGCCACAATCACCTTGACAAGGCGGTTAGGCAAGTCTGTGTAAGCTTGATCCCACTCTTCAAGGCTCCATTGTCGGTTGGTAAGGATGGCTTCCACAAGCAACATATCTGAGATGGCATCACCCACAGTTTGGTTGATCAACTCGGTGAGAGCTTGCAATTGAGAAATGGCACGCTGTTGGGCAGGTGTCTTACTATAGGTCGAATAAGTCATTTTGTAATACAATAACCCCCTCCCAACCATGAATACTTACGCCTCTGCATTCTTGATTGTGTGAAGAGCCTCAGGGCTGAAAAGGACGGTGCCATGACCGTTAGCTTCAAAGTAGACACCAATGTCATATTTCTCGGCTTCGTGATGCAAATGCTTCACACCGGTTGGGACGCAGGAAACAGGTACTTTCTATGGTAGGGCATTAGACAGTAATCATGATGATTGAATTTTCCCTAACATACCAGGACATTGGTAAGGTAGTTGGTGGAGCTACCATTGGCATAGGCGGTTTGAACAACGCCGACCTTGATGGTCTCGATATTGGCATCTTGAACAAGCTCCATGATGAACATAGCAGCAAGGCCAGCAATCTTGTCACCATCCAACAACTTGAATACGCCATCTAAATAAAGAAACGTTAATCCCATATACATAAAAGCGCTCCTTTTCTTTGCTTACCATTGTTAGCGTAATAGTAGACGATACGATCAGCATCACCATCGTATGAGCAATAACGACCACCAGGAACAAGAGTAGAGCCGACAGGAGCCTGTTGCTTGGTCTTGACGTGATCGGCGCCACACTACATACACAAGATAGAATCTTAGTAATGATCCCAGCCATTGACACCAGTCCCATTCGTTACTACTTACGTCCTTGTTCAACTTGCCCAAAGTGGTGGTATCTTTGTTGACGACATCAATCGACAAGACATCGGATCCAATATACTCGGCCAATTCAGCAAGCTTGGGAGCACCTACACCGTTACCGCAATCGACGTGCAAGGTAGAGAGGGTAGGTTTACCAGCCTATAGTGTGTGTGTGTGTGTGTGACACAAGCAATGAATGGGCCCACTTGTGAGCAAGCAATGGCAACATTTCCCGCTATTCGATTTTCCTTCTCAGCTTTACTTACCACAGCTGTCTTGAAAGCTTGGGAGAGCTTCTTGTAATAACCTTCTTCAGTAGGCTCACCATAGGCATCAGGAGTGTTGGCGGTGTTGAGGCAGCGTACAAGATAATGAAGCATGGGAGTGGTCTTCAATCCATAACCAGTGCTCTTGGCTCCAGCAGCCTTCAATCCTGATTCGAGGCACTTTACAAGTTCAGGGCAGCTTGGTCTATATCCAATCCAATGTTAGCTTGTTTGATGTTTCAAAAAGATGTTTTACCCAATCATACCTGGTATCATGAGCGTAAATGACATTAGCAGGTGCTTCCAAGTCAATGCTATGTGCACTGACGATTTGATCAATGACCTGTGCAAGGGTCTCGCCGTCGTTGGCATTGGCAAGTTGGGTGGCGTAAGTCTCCCACGACTGTTCAAGCATCTCACCACGAGGATCAACCAATTTGACACCATTATCCTGATACGCAAAACGTCAGCTTCCAGACACACCCCAACGCGTCAATAGTCATCAGCTCACCTCTTCAGGATTGTGGGATGCAGTAATCATGACACCGATAGTAGCACCATTGAGCTTTTTGGAACGAAGCGTAGCCAAGATGCCGACCTTGTACATGATAGAGTCGAGCAGATCAGCCCTGAGTCAATGGCGGTGAGTTGTCATCCTTCATCTTGCTTGCACACCTGTCAACGGACGCGTTTGGGTCTCACAAGACTTACTTTGTACGGAAACCAGCAGTGCCGTAGGCATACTTTTCAGCCTTGTTAGGGATAATGTTGCTCTTGATAGCGTTGTAGTCAAAGGTCATCGTCATGGAGGGCAATAGAAAAAAGAGATATGTGTGGAAAGAAAGAAACCAAGGCGTTTGATTGCTCGCCCCCCAATGTCTATTTTAAGCGATGAGCGTGCACGGTGTGTCACCAAGGCAACTAAAACAGGATGCACGAGCCGTTGTTCCGACATTATTACACACATGTTATTCTTGATCTCCTCTTCACGCAATAAATGTAACGTTGTTTGACATATCATATCAATGGATGATACCCCGGGATAAGTAGCTTTGTACCTGAAGAAACCCTTTTTGGGGAGGTGCCTTACGCGTTCTGCATGCAACCCTATGCGGATCATTTGCTACATTTACTGCGCACAATAGGACACAATACAATGGATGAGATGTTTGGGCTTCTACTATAGTACATCAACGGCAGCTTCTTCAATCCTCATTTAAGGTATGCCCTTGCAATGGGATACATTCACGGTTTGCGCGGAGGATCAAATTCATATAGACGAAGATGCGTCCAGCTAATAGAATAACAATGAAACTCGACATGTTGTTCGCCTCCATTATGCCAGCTATGTAGTCTAATGATGAAAAGCTCATGGAATAAAAGTCATAGAAACGAACAACCCCTCGCATGGTAGTCATTTGAATTGCAACTTGTATATGCAACGTTCACTGCTGCACACACCTTTATATCTTGACATGTACCATTCTATTATTAGCATTGCGCTAAGGATACTATGTATCTTCGTTATTGAGCAAAGGGTAATAAAATGAGGAGTGATGAGCCATGAAAAGGACCTGAGATCACGTGACGTTGTGTATCTTCATGGTAAGCCGAAGATAGTGAAGGCTAGAAAAGTCACCTCTTGTTGCACGTTAGCTGATATAGCATCATTGATACAAGGGTAACGGATAGTGGATATGCAATCACCTCTATGGGAGAATAGGCGGTTGAATAGATTAGGTCGTGTCATTCATCCGATTTTGAGACGAGGCCTTCTCGCACGCCATACATTTCTTTTCATCCACGATTCTATTTCTTATTGATGGAAAAGATCATGTTCTCGGCGAGGACATTTATTGATTCGCGATGTGTGCTGACAACAAGGTATATAGATGGTGTGGAAAGGAGGAGGACATGGTGGGGTAGTAGTAGTAGTACTCTTTATATGGTTCATCACAATGAGTCACAGATTTTAATTGCAAAAATGAAGGGGATAGTGGGGCTGTCAACTCCACACAGCGTGTGTTCTATATCGGCATGTTTCGACTTCCTAGCAACCTCACGCGTGGCAACTTGTTGCGCCAACAATTCCAACGCTATACCAGCAGCTATGCCCATTTACAGCCAAGCAAGCAGTCATTGATCCCATCGAGTGGTGTGTATCCTCTGGGCTTCCGTGCAGGCGGTGTTCATGCTGGTGTCAAAAAGAATGGCAACAAGGACATTGCCTTGATCGTCTCGGATCGTCCATGTGCTGGTGCAGCCGTGTTTACCACCAATGCCTTCAAAGCAGCTCCTGTGTTGGTGAGCCAAGAGACCTTGCAAGAGAATAGCAATGCGATCTTTGCTGTTGTGACGAATTCGGGTTGTGCCAACGCGGTGACAGGTGCCCAGGGTCTTGAAAATGCACGACGCATGCGATCGACAGTGGATAATCTTGTGGAGCATCCTATGAGCGCCCTTACCATGTCAACGGGTGTTATTGGACAACAATTGCCTATCGACAAGATCGAAGCTGGTATCAAGCATGCATATACAGTGTTATCCTCTGAACACGATGATGGATGGTTCAAATGTGCCGAAGCTTTCATGACAACGGATACCTTCCCCAAGCTCAAAACAGGACAATTCGCTGTGGATGACAAAAAGGTGACAATGGCTGGTATCGCCAAAGGTGCAGGCATGATCCATCCCAACATGGCCACTTTGCTTGGATTTATGGTGACCGATGCCTATGTGGAGCCCGCTCTTCTCAAAAAGACACTCAAGTACGCCACCGACCGTAGCTTCAATTCGATCAGTGTGGATGGCGATATGAGCACCAACGATACCATTGCCGTCCTTGCCAATGGCGCTAGCGGTGTCCGCATCGAATCCGAGGATAGCCCAGCATACGAACTCTTTAGGGATCAGCTGACATCATTCGCCGCTGAATTGGCTCAGCTCATTGTCCGGGACGGTGAAGGTGCTACCAAATTTGTCACTATTCATGTCAAGGTATGGAGGATGGATGAGTATATGGGGTGATGATGTTGAAGAAATGAATAATAACCACTTTTATATATACATAGGGTGCTAAATCGTTTGAAGATGCCAAGCAAGCTGCATCTCATATCTCTACATCGATGCTCGTCAAGACAGCTCTTTATGGACAAGACGCTAATTGGGGCCGCATTTGCGCTAGTCTCGGTCATTGCGGTGTTGACGTTGATGCCAGCAAGGTCAGCGTCAACTTTGTTCCAGCTGATGGATCGGAGAAGTTAAAACTTATGGTGACTGGGGAACCTGAACAAGTGGATGAGGATCGAGCTGCCGAAATCCTAAAGTTTGAAGACTTGACCATTGAAGTCGATCTCAACCTTGGTGACAGTGAGACAAAGTTCTGGACATGCGACTTGAGTCACGAGTATGTAACCATCAATGGCGACTACCGATCATAAGTCCTGGATTCCTTGTTTGGGAGTGTGAGAGAGCTAGCGTGTGTGTTATGTAACATTACCTTTAAAGATCATGTCATGGAAAAATAAATCGAGTGTGGGGACCCCACCCTGTAGAATTGATCTGGGGACCCTGCTGATGTAAGCTGAACTTAAATTCTTTTGCATCCCTTATATAAAACTTGTAGCCGACCCTGCAACGAACCCTTAT
This sequence comes from Lichtheimia ornata, assembly GCF_029851405.1. Lineage (NCBI taxonomy): Eukaryota > Fungi > Mucoromycota > Mucoromycetes > Mucorales > Lichtheimiaceae > Lichtheimia > Lichtheimia ornata. The sequence goes on from NW_026695385.1 coordinate 41,854, forward strand.
CCCTTTTTTCCCTCTCTCTCTCTCTCTTCTCTTCTATTACACAACATGCTCTCTGATATCAACGGTGTTCCTATTGATCAAGCTCTCAAGGAAAATGGCTATGTCATTGTCGATGGTCTCATTCCCTCCGACATGATCGATGATCTTAAGGCCGCTTGTGATCGTGTCGTTGACAAGGCAAGAAAGGGTGAATGGAAGCATCGTCGTCTTGTAGGCACTCAATTCCCACCATGGACCGAGGGCACTGATGTAAGTCAATGATCATTTCTTGTGTACATGAAATAGCTTTTATTCATGCTATGATTTAGGTGTGGGGCGTCCAACACATGATGCATCCCGATTTGAAGGAACCTATCTTTGCAAAGTGGTATGGTTCTCCCAAGCTTCTTGAAGCTGTTTGCCAATTGCTCGGTACCAGCAATGAGAATCTCCAACTCGGTAAATGTTCACTTGTAGTAGTAGTAGTAGTAGTAGCATGTTCTTTATTGACTCTTGGACTCTTTCTCTTTCTAGAATTGTTCAATCTACTTATTAACCCTGAGGAATCCGATTTCGACTTGACATGGCACCGAGATGCTATTCCTGCGGCAACGAGTCCCGAGGAAGAAGAGACCAAGCTGACCATTCCCCATTATGGCACTCAGTGGAACACGTAAGTTGTTGTGTCACATGGTCCGATTTTTCTCTTTTCTAAAGCCAACATGGAAACAAAAAAGGGCCTTGTACGAGGACGAATGTCTTTACGTTGTACCAAAGTCGCACCGACGTGTTCGCACCGCTGAAGAGCGTGATATCACTTTGAATGATCCCAAGAGCCACAACATGCCTGGTCAACTCAAGGTCCAATTGAAGCCCGGTTACACAGTCTTTTATGACAATAACATCTTGCATCGTGCTGCTTACTTTTGCTCAAAGAAACGTGCCACTTTGCATGCTTCCATGGGTACCGTCGAAGGTGGCCATCATCGTGCTGCTACCATTTTCCAACATGGCCTTGACTGGATGGAGACTGATGCCTTCCGTGAACAATTGCCCGAATCGCTCATCAAGCCTTATGCCAATGTCCGTGCCATGGCTGAAAAGGCTACGGCCGGCAAGCTTGAATCTAAGCCTATCCATGAAGGTCTTTAAGTATTTACATAATCGATCCCCCTGTAAATTAAACATAATGTTGTATAATGTATATCATCCTGTGAATGACATGTTGTACCCTATGACGATTAAGGAAAAGTGAGCAGTAGTAGAAAAGAATGAGACAATGTACCCCACATTTTGGCGAGAGCCATGCGACAATGAATGAAGGCTTTCACATGATTTTCAATTCACATAGAAAAATGGAACATAGGGTGAATCATAAAAGAAAAAGTACAAAAGGGAATGCTGTAGTGAATGACTATATATATAGAATGAGAGCAGTAGTAGTAGTGTATAGTTGCTTGCCAATGCCGGTGCATGGATTGCTGCTGGAGTGCCATACATAATAGGGCCGATGAAGGTACTTTGGGTTTATACAGAGATGGGTAAATGGACGACAACGGCTTGCTCTTGTTAAAAGGGATAATCCATCTCTCCTTCTGAACTCTGTAGTAATAAAAGGTTAGTCTCATATGCGTCGATCATCCAACTTTGTTCAACAACAACTTACATCTTCATCCGGGCTGTGATAAGTAATAACGAGAATCAAGCGGAGACAGAGCATGTTGCGGTGAATAAGCATCATTGTCATGCTAAGATCCAATTTCCACACTCCCCTCCCCCCCCCCACACGTCTTATACTCCATACCCACGCATCATCATCATCATCACCACCACCACCGTTTGCCACTTACACATCTCCTAATGCGGTCTGTAATTCTCGTACACGCTCACGTAAGGAATTCTTGTTGCTCACCAGCTGTCGGATGTACTCAGCCGCTATGATGATACAAGAGGAGGTTAATACGTTTATCATCCATCGTCGTGATGGTGATGATGATGCTTACATTTCTGCAAAATGACCGATTCACTACGATGTGAATGACTCAGCGTGGGTACCATATCCACTAATTGATCAAACCCAATACGGATATTGGCTCGTCGTTTTTGCTCGGATGCAATATGGTTTGCCTTTTTCTGGGCTTCACTTAGGAGTTCATGGGGTGGTTTCCTACCACGGCCTGTACGTGTTCCACTTGATTTGCTGGCAGCTGCTGCTGATGATGATGATGATTGTGCATCGTATTTGCGCTTTTCTACCTTGCGTGGATGTTCACGAGCACCCGAGTTGGATGAGGATGAAGAAGGTGAATGTTGTTGATGTGCATATGAGGATGAGGATGATTGTGCATTGTTATGCTGATTGCTGCTGCCTGTCGAAGAGGATGTTTCTGGGAGAGGCAATACATTAATTTGGCCACCAGAAAATTGGGTTGTGTTGTAAGGTGATGAGAGCATAATGGGCATAGGTGAAGTTGCTTGATTTGATAATAATCATGTTAATAGAAGCTTGCATATAGATGACATGTTGATCTGCCCATCAGGCACAGAACACTACTCACGAGGTGGTGACGACGAGGATGATGTAGAGGAAGGTTTATCAAATCCACTAAGGAAGGATTGGAGTTGCTTTTGTTCCAAGTCTGAAAATAGAGTGTCCGTCATAGCCGCGCGATCTATATGGCGATTAACCTTGTCAGTGAATGAGCAAACGTGGCCATGTCGTTTTATGCATACCGGTCGAGTGGTCGTCTGACATAGCTTAGAGTGAACAAAGAAAGATAAAAAAAAGGGAAAGAGAATAGTACAAATATAGACCAAGACACGCAAATACAAAAAGGTCGCTTTGTTCAAGAAGAGGGCGAGTGAGATAGAGGCATGTGAAGATCAAGGCAACGTTACACCAAACGTTGATACATGCTGGTGCACAACCGGTATCATTGTTGCCAGAGAGACGGCCCGCCTGTTCTCCATGGATACCTGTCGAGTTCGCTTGTAGCATGGCATGACGCCGTATAACACGTGGATGCCATGTCTCATGGTAGTATATGAAAGAGAGGCAGCTTCAAACTTGCCGAAAAAAGCAAAAGAATCAAATGTCAACTTTATCAACCGAAAGGGGAAATCACAAGAGCACGTACTGATGATGATGGGGGAAAGGTTGAAAAAGGAGAGCGCTTCTTTTGTGTGAATGGCGGTGGTGGTGGTGGTGCCATGACACATCATCCAACAATGTAGCAACGACTTACATGTGATTCTAGAATTAAAGCATCACCAAGAATTGCTTGGGTGTTTTATTCATCTGCTTGGTTGACTTTTTAGCTACAACGTGGGAAAGCGGGGTTCTCATTCGTCGAAAGAACAGCACAAGAGAAAGCGGGCATTGGTTTTGTCCCTTTTTTATTCGATTCGCATAATGCTCTTCTAGACGGATACAAATAAACGCCATACGCCTTGTGCGTATTGTACAATCTCGGACATGCCCATCTTGCTTTCACCATATACACGATCCACAAATGTAATAGGCACCTCGCCCACCGTATAATTGAATTGTCGTGCTCGCACAATCATTTCCATTTGGAATACGTAGCCCTTCGAAATGGTAGCATTGATCAATTGGTAGAGCACATCCTTCTTGTAAAGGCTATTCCAAAAGTAATCCATGCATTAGTACATGGCCACCGTTTCTTGTATGCCCTATTGTCCTACCGGAAACTGCCTGTCAAATCGGATGACTTCGGTCGCAACATAAGCGTAGCTAGATAATTGGCACCTCGACTATTACAATTGTAAGCTTCCTCTTGCCTTTTTCTCATGTTGCTTTTACAATTCGCTTACCTGACGAGTTTTCGCTTGAGATCCCAGCCATATACGCCACCACCAGGCTTGTATCGGGTGCCACTGACAACATCGTAATTATGCTGTGCCTGTAATCTATCGCCTGATTAAGTATCCTCCAATCATGATTCATTCAATCCAATCTACCTGATCATTTGAGGAATAAACTTGGGCTACACGTATCCAGACACCTCAAGGTCAATATCGGACAACCATCCATGTTGCCAAGCACTTACATGATGTGAAAAGTCCGCATCCATGATGATAATAAAGTCACCTGTAGCAAATTGAAGACCATGCACGTATGCAGTTCCTATAATAGATCCATGGATGTCCCCCCCCCGTCAATATACCCAATTCCATGCGTCCTATCGCGTAATACAAGTACGTTACCTAGACCAAGTTTGCCTGCACGAGGTCTCAATTGCTATGTACAAACAAAACAACGCCACGTTAGTGTATCGTAGTGGGTAGACTAAGCATGAATAAAACATACGATATGGTCTTGTCCATAGACGTTTTGTAATTCACGAGCAACATCTTGAGTGCCATCGGGGCTGCCATCATCTACAATGACGATCTCCCAGTCGACGTTTTCTTGAGTGAAGGTTCTTGCGAGTAGCCAGGTAATGATGGGTAGGTTTTCTCGTTCATTGTAGGTTGGGAGTAAAACAGAATACTTGTGAGCGGTCATGGTACGATGAGACGACGCGTCTTCAACTTCAAGCACGGCGTGGCCGTTCTCTGACATAAAATAAGGAAGGACAAAAGGGTGAACATTTATCTGGACTTGAATCATTGGTTGAAATGCAAATGGTCGCCCACCCAAAGAATTTGGGGGACCTGCCCTCTACGAGTGAGCGAGCACTCTATCGAACGACATCCTCTTGCATAACACTCTCCTCGTCTTTTTACCACTTACAGACACAATCATAATAAACATCATACTTTGTTTACATCTTGGTTCATGCAGACCCCGGTGGTGCATCACATACCAGGTACATAGTAGGTTGCTATGATCAATATCATCATTCAATCACCCGGATACGCATACCGCTCTAAAGGGTAAATAATAGTTGCCTGGCAACGGTAACAATCTACATGTGGATATGAGCATAGCAACCGATTTGTGATAGCTGTTTGGTGTTGTCATTGTTTGATAATGATGATGATGTATAAAGTATTGTCACGTCACTGGACAATGAACCATGACAAAGTTCTTTCTTAGAGATCCAGGAAGACGCCTCATCAATCGATTTACCAGCCTTCCCTCCTTTTTATGAGTACCATCTACATGTAACAAAGATGTTGCCACCCATCATATCACTCTTTGATCACTAGCATCTTCAAAGCCCCTGGTAGGTATTATGGTGAGTAGTCCTCTTTGTGATCCACGTACTCAATAATAAACATTTCATTGTCATTGTTGTACAAATTCATCCTCTTTAGGCGTAAAGAACCAAAAGCCATCATAGCTCATTGTAACCAACCCACTCATCACTCATTCATCATGTAGTATTTTCTTTAGAGTGCACTGCTGCATATTCTGATTTGAAAGATTATATGTCAAATGGGGGAGAAGAGAAGGTAGGAAAGGGGGGGAAGAATGAAATGGTATATACGCAAAGCACTTGGATGACCATGTGCAATAAAGGAGAGAAAAAACAAATCAAATCTCAATCAGTACTATGGTACAATCGTCATAATCTTGAAGGGTGGATGCGAAAAAGCCGTGTACACTTTCGCGGTTGGCGAAATAGCGTGCTGCCATCACCAAGGTACGTTCCCGGATCTTGCGTGTCTTGGCTTCATCCTCGTTTAGTTCTCGGAAAAGACGTGGCAAAGGTGGTGCTGGTTCTTTCTCTTGTTCTTCAGATGACTGTTGTTGTTCATTTTCCTTGGAGGAGGAGGGGGAGGAGGATGGTGGTGGTGAAGAAGATGACTCAGGCTTTGTTTCGGATTGCTGTTGTTCTCCTTCTTTCTTGACAACCGGATCCACTGCCATCGGTTCAACATTGGGTGTATTTGGATTGCTGCTGTTGTTGTTGTTTTGTGCATCATTCTTATCCTCAGCCATTTTTTCTTCATTCGTTGTCGTCGTCGTTGTCGTCTCTGATTCATTTTTTGGTGATGGGTTGTGTTCAATCGTCTCGCCGCCGACACGTTCTTCCTCTTCCAATAGTAAATGTCCAACCTTTTCACCATCTTCAATCATGGGTCCTAACACCTTGGCCACAGCTCTGTTTTGTCGTTCAGGTGTTTCCTCATACATGTAATCAAATAAGCCGTCCGTGCTCATCAATAAAAAGTGTCGTCGTTTTTCCTTATTCGTGCCGGATGTGAGTAATGTCTTTGAGTTGGGATCGGTATTGATAGAATCAGATATCCGGAAAAAGGACACATCCGGTTCACAAGAAATGATCTTCCTTTTAGGGTCCATCTTAAAGTCGAGATCACCACAAGAGCGGGCCACATTCAATGATGGTATACGTTCGTCTCGCGATCGCACCTTGAAGAATCCACCATTGTTGTTATTGGGGGTGGTGGTCGTACTATTGTTGGATGCGTTGGTAGTATTGGAAACAGGTGAATGGTTGGCAGTAGTGCGCACAGCGCTTTGAGCAGCGTAACCTGGTGTGGATGTGTTGCTATCGCTCGACAATAAGGGAGATTGTTGCTGTTGTTGTTGTTGTTGCTGTTGCTGTTGTTGCTGTTCATGACTCGAGTAACATTTGGGGCGAATACGTGCATTTTTCAATGCTACACGCTTTGTCTGTCGATTGCCATCTTCACGTAATTTGTCTAAATCCACTCGAATCACTCGATCTTGTACTGAATCAATGAATTCGCCACCGTTTTCAAGAATCTCACGTGCTAAATGCTCGAGGTAGGGCTTGTGATCCTGAGATGCAAACACAACGTCCATTTTGTAATCATTGTCAAGACCGCAAATGAGAGGATGCATGTTGAGTTCTTCGGCTGTTTTTTGTACTGTATCAGCAGGCTTAGGTGCGGATATTAATACTGAACGTGAATCGCCAACATTGATATTGATAAGCCATTTGCCGAAAAATAGGTTGAGAATCAAAGTACATCCATCATTGTCCAACTCCTCATTCGGTGCTGTTGGTTCATTTTGTTGATCCGAGTTGGTGTTGTTATCATTGTGATTATTGTTGTTTGCTGCCTGATGTCGTCCAAGCTGTATCCTTTTCAATGCTAGATATTCTGTGTCGATTTCCTCCACCATCCTCTTGATATCCTTTTCAAATTGCTTCTGTACATCCTTATCGTCGAATTTCTCAGGGTCGTAGTTGTTGCATAACTTTTGGACGGCAGCGGGTGTGTTGCGAACAAAGTACTCTGAACATCCACGACCACCATGGCCATCAGCAAGAATGAAAAGGCGCCCAATAGCACGTTGAGTAGCATTGGAGATGACATCAGTGACACGGAACTTGTCTTCGCAATGAACTTTGGGGATCTTGATCTTGTCATGTGACCGAAAACGTGGATACGAATAGCCTTTTTGTTGTGCAATGGCAAAGTACGATGCGACACCATAGTCTTCAAAATTGATAGGGTCGATGTAATCTTGATCAGCCGGGGGTGCAGAATAAAGAAGAGAATAGCCGCTGATAGTGTCTTCTTCTGGTTGTGTGTTGACTTGAGAATCCTCTTCATCCGATGATGCCATTGACATGAAACTAGGTTGCACCAAATCAGTATTTCCCTTCTTCCTTTTGCTTCATAATCATCATCACTCTCTACTTACTCAAGGTCTTCATCCATATCCACATCCACATCCGAGTTGCTGTCAGATTCGGCACCACTGAATCCTTCCTTGTTCTTCCGACGCAGCTTGGCGGCTCTAGCACGACGATTCTTGGCTTTGCGGAGAGCTTCAGGTGTGTAATACTTTGGTGATTTCCTTTGACGCTTGCCCAGTGAATACGAGGAGGCAAAACTACCACTTGAACTCTCCACAGGCTTGAGAATGATAGGCTCATCCGGTATCTCCAAGGGCTCTGGTACTTTGACGCCATTCAACACCGTATCGGAAATCGAGTACTTGGCCTGTCGTCCCGAATTCTCCTTGTGGATAGTAAACGGATCAGGTTGCTTCAAATCCCTGGCTTGCTTGCGAGACGTCGAAATGATACCTTGAATGGTACTCTTGGGGGTTTCTCCTCTACAGACCATGGCACAATGAGTGTCATCCACGCATGCGATGGATCGGATGGGGTTCATTCTTACCTAAGCGGAAGCAGATTGAGTGCCCTGACGGCAGTGACCAATTGGGCAGCATTCATCGACTGGTTTCCATAATGAAAGAGAGTCGCAGCAATCTTCATGAAAGAGGAATTGGACCGCAATTGATCGGATAGGTTGAGATCCTTGAGTTCTGTGTCAACGCCTTCCATGATGTATACGATCTCACCAAGTTCAAGCAAGAGGCAAAGTGTTTTCGCGTGACTTTAGATTTTAAGCGGGCGATTCAAGCCGACACCACATCACATTCATCTCCAAATGAGCTTCATTTAGCATATACAATGACCAATAAAAGCAATATCATTATGTTGATGCTACGGGTACATTACGCCTTCAAACCATCGATTTACATGTTATCATCTTCTTTATTGGCTCCAAAAGACATCGAGTGGGATGCATCGAGATCCATGATCCGGTCGTTTATTCATGTACTTTTATCATCAGGAGAGAACGATAGGGCTATGAATATAAAGCGTATAGAGTGAACATGATGATAGACGAATTACTGCTACGAGGGTGATTGAACATTCTCTATTAGGAGATAGGTATACAGATTCGGCATTGGCTTTTCTCAGCTTGCTGGTCTGGTTGGTCGGGCTTTGCTGTTGTTGTTCCTGTAGGAGTTTTTGCCTTATCATCTATTGAAGCAAAACACTGGTTCTTGATCCTATAGCTTGGATTGGAAGAAATGGGAAGCGTCATTTGTACCGTAACTTTATGAGAGTTTATATGGATTTGCTATGAAGTTGTGGATCGTTTACCTCAAAGTGTCTTCCAGAGTAGCATATAATAGCCGAATCTATAAGACACAAGGTGTCAATTCTTTCAAAGGATAAAGCTGTCATCGATTGGAGCTTGATGTTTTATTAATCAATCTACATCCAATGCGTGAAATGGTCATCTTTTTCTTAGGTATGTACATTGTAGATGATGCACGTGATAAGTAGCTACTATCACTACTTCTACCCAGCCAATGGAATGGTTGCATTGATTTGTGAGACCTGAGACCTGAGTGCCAACCAGTTCCAACCACGTTGGCAAAGTGTCAAATACCATCTCTCTCCATCCCTTTCATCCCTTCCTTTACATTTTCATCCTTCCCCCCCCCCACCTCCCTACTTGTCCTTTTTATCATATACCACAGTTCGCTATGCTACGCTTCACCTTTTGCGTTGCTGGCATCTATTTGTGCTTTCTAACATGGGGCGTTGTGCAGGAACGTGTGAGCACCACACCTTACGGCGATGGCGACAAACCAGAAAAGTTTCGATTCTTCATATTCCTCAATCTCATCCAGTCGTTGATCGCAGCCATCGTGTCCTTTATATACCTAAAGTTCAGTCGACGATCCCTGAACATAGCCAACATGCCGCGATCGCTTCTCACAAAGTATGGCCAAGTGGCCTTTCTCAACTGTATTGGATCACCGTTTGGCTATGCAGCACTCAAGCACATTGACTATCCCACCATGATCCTCGGCAAATCCTGCAAGCTCATTCCAGTCATGCTCATGAACTTTGTGTTTTATCGTCGCAAGTTCCCACTCTACAAGAATCTCTGCGTCTTGCTCATCACTGCCGGCGTATCCATGTTCATGCTCTATCATCCCGTCGATGGCAACAAAAAGGCAGCCGCCGCTAATTCGTTATGGGGATTGTTCCTATTGACCATGAACTTGGCAATTGATGGATTGACCAACGCTACCCAAGACGAGATCTTCCACAAGTATTCACAAAAGGTCACCGGTCAGCACATGATGTTCTTTATGAATGCGATCGGCTCGATCTTCATGGCATCCTTCTTGGTATTGAATCCTTACAATGACGAATTATGGCGTGCCATCCAATTTTGTCAAACACATCCAGCAGTGGTTGGCGACGTATTGCTCTTTGGTCTCTGTGGTGCCATTGGCCAACTCTTTATCTTTTACACATTACAAGAATATGGCAGTCTACGATTGGTTACAGTGACAGTAACTCGAAAGCTGTTTACTATGCTCCTCAGCATCTTTTGGTTCAATCATCGGCTGACATTCGGTCAATGGACTGGTGTTGTCATGGTCTTTTTGGGTAAGTGGATGGGGATGTAGATGAGTAAGACAAGGTCTAACTTTATTTCCTTTTAGCTATTGGTATCGAAGCGTACATCAAGAAGCAAGAATCCATGCGATTAAAAAAGGCATTTCAGCCCACGATGGATGAGAAGCAAGGATTAGCAGCTGTTGGGAAGATCGCTAAAGCAGAGTAGAATGTCATATGTATAGAGATTACAACATACAAATATAAGTAAAGGGGTGAATTAAGACACTCCGTGAATCTGTTCCATGTCTCTTCCTCCCATATCCATTGTGTATTGGACACCTTTCTTCACTCAACCTTACAATGATGGTATCTATTACATCCATTCTTTTATTATCATCATCATCACTTGTATTGTAACATTGCATTGACTATCAAGGTACAAACTTGGATGTGTCTTGCTCAAAACCTCCTGATCTCGACATTGAAGGAGACTCTTGGTGCACAGTAACCAGCAATCGGTCCCTTGTCAACGATGCAGCAGCCATTGTCTTTCACGCCTTTGACTACAACGACAACGATGTACCAGACCATGCAGTGGGACAGCCGTGGATTCTAATGACCATGGAGTCGCCCATCAATCCACCCTTCCGACGCGATGAAGCCAAGATGCATACCTTTGAGTACCTTGCGTCATACAACTTGCAGAGTCGATTCTTTATGGGATACTATTCACCGAATATCCTCAATGCAGTGAACCAGCCTCCACCTGAAATGAGCAGCAAAACAGGAGATAGTCCAGTGCTATGGATCGCTTCCAATTGTGATGCATGGAGTGGAAGACATCATTACGTCCGAGAATTGATGAAGTACATCAACATTGACAGCTATGGCACATGCCTCAACAACAAAGCATTCCCTGATAATGTATCCCGCGACGAATTAATGGGTCAATACAAGTTCTATCTTGCTATCGAGAACTCCAATTGCGACGATTACGTTACTGAAAAGCTGTTTGATACATTTCAATCATCCACTGTACCCATTGTCGATGGTCCACCCTTGTACGATTCTTTTTTACCCAATGCACGTTCAGCCATTCGAATGGATGCTTATCCGGATCCACGTGAACTTGCCGACTATTTGCATTATCTCGATCAAAATGACACTGCCTATCTTGAATACTTCAATTATCGCAACCAGGACATGGAGCTACAACAACGTGTCAGTGAGCCCTTCTTGAGCCAATGGGGTGATTGGGAACGTTTCAACAACAAGAGTGGTTGGTGTGGTATATGCCGAGGGGTTGCGTCATGGTGGCAAGCAAGGCATAACACAACAATGATGGATTATCCTCGTGATATGGGACAATACCTGCGAACGGATCGCTCTTGCATACCAGAAGGCAAATGGGATTATGTACGGCAAGGCCCACCCTACATTCCTCATTGGAAACCTACCTTACCTGATGAGTTTACTCGCCCATGGATCAAAAAACGGCTTCCTATCTATCAACAACCGGGCGGCCTCGGTGAAAACTCTGGCATGTCAATTCGTACCATGTGGGGTGTCTATACATTACTTTACATTCTATTCTTTGTCTTTGTTGCTATGTTACTCTATACCAAACGCAGGCGTGGTCATCAATAAGCAGCTCATTGTTGGTTTGATTTATTGTTAAGAAAGCAGCGGGTATGGGAACGCCCTTGTTGTATACATCGCAATCTTTATTTTCTCTTTCCCTCCCTTATCCTTTCCTTTTTCATGCGTTATTATTCCCTGTTTCTTTAGTGACAATCCTCCACCCCCCCCTTAGATGATTCTCATTGTTTTAATAATATCTTGTGGCGCGTGCGCTTCCTTCCTCCTCTCTCTTTGTCTGTGTATATTATACGAATATTTGGTCTTGGTTGGCTCTTTGTCTTTCTTTCTTTCTTTCTTTTTCTTTTCCTTATACCATCATGAGTACACTTGCTGGGAATGGATATGAGATGCTCAAGTTTTGGAAAATGTTTGACACTGGTCCTTCATCATCTTCTCAACAAGACATGTCAAAGAAATCTTCTTCATCTTTGCAAGGTACATACATGCTTGTATGAGTAGGTACAAAACCTTCTCGTCTTAACTTTTGTTCTTCTTTCAGCCAGACAACGAAATGATTCTGTAGCATCTTTGAAAGCACAACATAGAGCAAGGTAAATGAATGTACATTTGTGAAAGGGAAAAAAGGGCTCATTCATGTTGATGAAGCGCTTATTTTGCCATGCCAACCACCACAACTTCCAACGATTCAATCACACAGCAACGGCACCAAAGCTGCATCTTTTCATCATCATCCATTCAACTCCTTAACAACGAGTCATCCATGCAACAACAACGCTCATCACCTTCTTGCTCGAAACCTACACAAGAAGGCAGCAACACTAGCCGTGAATGGCAAGTGATTGAAGCCGCTACAGCTGCTGCTGCTGTTGGCAATGTTCATTGCTCGTCATCTTCCACAGCATCTACCGATACCACCAACACCACCGCAACAGCCACTGTGCTTTACAAGAATACGGATGAGGAGATTATATCGCTTCGTGCCGAACTTGAAAAGGAAAAAAGTACGGTTGTGGCGTTGAGAAAACAGAATCAAGGTGGGTCATCTAGGCTTTGCATGAAAGTTCCATGTGCACCCACTTAATAATGATTGTTTATATCAGCCATGACTCAAAACATGACCCAGTTGGAAATAACAAACAAGGAAAATGCAGCCAAGCTGGAAGAAATGGAACGTGAAAAGGTGAGAAGAAGGGGGTTTTACAAGATATGGCGCATGATTATTGTGTGTGTATGTGAAACTGAAACGCAGAGGATGATCGGCAACAACAGGACAATCAGGTGCAAGATATGGATCTTCTCTTGCGAAAAATGAAGACGACAGCTGAAGATGCAAGAAAGTGGTCATTTGAAGCGAGCCGTTACAAAGAAGAAATGGAGGTATTGTATGAAGCAAGTTGGCTTTTCACGCATACACAATGCTCACCACATACGTTTCTTTTGTAGGCATTGCGTGTCAGTGCACAACGTGAAAAGGCGGGATGGATAACGCGGATGAGAGAAAAGGATCGCATTATCGGCACATTGAATGTAAAGTACAGTTGTTGTCGTGGGTTTAGCGATAATTTCCCAAATTGACCCATGTGTTGATTTGCTAGTCGCGTTTGGCGCAATTGGAACAGGAGGTCATGGTATTACGACAAGATCCACACCCCACAGCTTTATATTCTCATGTCGAGCCCGAAGAGTAGGTTCATCCCATTTTAGTGTCCATGTATATACATATTGATCGACATTGTAGAATGATGCATCCCCCAACACCCTTGCCTGGCGGGCTGCTTCTTGATCATGAGCTACGAGAATTGACACATGAAAAAGAGAGAGTAAGCGCGTATCTTGTAATGTGAGAAAATTTCACTAACCTTTATTGTAGCTACAATCGGTGTATGGCAAAATTCCAATCCAAGTGGTGAATAGGCATCAAAGGCACCAAAAGGAAGAGCTGGAAGAACAAATGCACAAGATTGATGGCCAATTGAGCCGTATTCGGCAAAAGATCAAACGCACGGTGCTGTAAAATGCCATCATCACCATCATGTACATATAACAAATGTTGTTGTATACTCAAAACAAAGCAAGCAGTATTCTTATTGTGGATTTGAATGAGCTGTGAGAATTTGTAGCATGGCAATCCAAACACAGGATAGATAGATAATACTTCGCTAAGCGACCTTTAGTCATCATCATGGCTTGTACAAATCTGTTCATGGTCATTAAAAGTATAGATTTGGGCAACTTGGGGGAAGAATAGTATACATGTCAACACGTCATCTCAATTTTGGGCATGCCTTATCACTAGAATGCTTTTCTTTGTGTGGTTCAAGAGAGCGGTAACATAGCAACCGTATTCAAGCAACGCATCCTTGTTTTAGAACAATCGCCCCAGGAGATCCTTCAAGCACTTTAAAAACCCAACATGCAACCATGAATAAAAGAAATTGGGATAAGGGAAATTCTATTCACAAGCGTTTTTTCTATTGCAAGAAAGTTTTGTACACAACATTGTCTGTTTCTTCGACGTAGTAATAATTCAGCTTTTCCAAGAAAGAAGCGAATGCATCGTTGTCTTCAGGTGGTACTTGGATTCCGACAAGCACCTTACCCATATCTACATTGACAAGCAAAAACGTGAGTAAATCAAACACCTTAAAGGCCATTTCCCAGAAGAGTGTACTTACCATCGCCATGGTTACGGTAGTTGAAGAGTGAGACGTTCCATGTTGAATCCAATCCTTCCAAGAATCGCATCAATGCACCAGGTCGTTCAGGGAATACTATCATACGCTATGAGTAAATCCCATTCCATACAACACAATGTAAATAATACATTACCAAATCTAAATACACGTTCATGTTCAGGGCGACCACGACCTCCCATCATGTAACGAGCGTGTGTCTTGGCCAATTCATTGTGACTCACATCCCATCCTTCCATACCCTTGGTACGCCACTTTTCCAGCACGTCGGCCACTTCTGTTGCCAGGTTTTGTACTTTGAAACTGATATAGATGTGTGCCTTTTCGGGATCAGAATAACGATAGGAAAATTCGGTGACAGCACGAGGAAGCACTTGCTCAATCATGGACATGAAGCTGCCTTTTCGTTCGGGGATAATGACATTGCAAAAGGCTTCGGTTTGCTCACCAAGCTCAGCACGCTCACTGATAAAACGCAAACGATCAAAGTTGACATTGGCACCTGAAATGATAGCGACGTGTGCACCCTTGGCATTTGGATGTGATGCAAGATACTTTTTGGCACCAGCGAGTGATAAAGCACCTGTGGGTTCACAAATCGATCGGGTATCTTTGTAGGAACATAGGTCACAGCACCGTCAGTACATGATGTTCTTATCCAACCCATCCAATAGAGCTTACCTTCAAAGAGATCCTTGATAGCTGCACAAATTTCATCGTTTGATACATTGATGACCTCATCAATGAGTTGACTTGCCACCCTAAAGTTCTCCTCGCCTACAATGCGTACTGCAGCACCATCGGCAAACAATCCAACCTCCTTGAGCTCAACACGCTCTTTGCTTGCAAGACTCCGGGTCATAGCATCGGCATCATTGGCTTCCACACCAATGATCTTGATATGGGGTGCAATGCGCTTGACATAGCTGCCAACACCAGCAATAAGACCACCACCACCCACGGCGATAAAAATGGCTGAAATGTCATTGACATCGTGCTGGCGTAACACTTCCATACCAATCGTTCCTTGTCCTGCAATCACATAGGGATCATCGTAAGGTGGGATATTGGTCAAGCCTTCTTCCTTGATCAAACGCACACATTCTCGCTTCGCCTCATCGAAATCATTGCCAATCAAGACCACTTCGGCACCAAGTCGTTTGACATTTCGCCACTATACAATGATAGATGATATGAGTATATAGGCCGGCGGAGGATATTTGTATACCTCTACATACCTTGATAGCAGGACATGCTGCTGGCATGACAATCTTGGCCTTGATACCCAACTTTTGCGCTGCCATAGCCACACCTTGAGCATGATTACCTAAATCCTCCTTTTGTCAGTGACCTTTCGTTTCCTATCCACATGGATGGTCTTTACCAGCAGAGCATGCAATCACACCGGCTGCTTTTTCTTGGGGTGTCAAATGAGCCATTTTGTTGTATGCACCACGGATTTTGAAGCTAAAGACAGGCTGCAAGTCTTCACGCTTGATATAAATCTTGGCGTCATTCTCGTGGTTGATCTTGCCGTTGAGATTGACGGTCTCTTGGAGTGGGGTCTCTTGGACAATGTCGTAGACTCGCGATGTCAAGATCATGCGGAGGTAATCGGGCTCATTGCCTTCTGTGTAGGGAACATGGCCGTTTTGAATGTTGCTCTTGAGATGAGGTGCGGGTTGGTGAGTGTCTGTTTCAACAATAGCACGTGGTTCACTTGGCATGGTGGAGGAGTGGGTAATAGTGGTAGAGTCTATGCACAAGTGAGAGTGAAAAAGGAAGGAAGGAAAAAGATATAGATGACAGCTGTGTGTGGTACAAAAGAAAGATCGTCTAGCTCGGATTGGTTGTCATCGTGAATCATCCAAGGCAGTGTGACCATGCTGGATTCTTTTCGTGTAACATTGTACCTTTGCCACCACCACCACCCATCCATCACCCACTCATCATCCCCCCCATCAATGACTTCATGTGAAATTGCTTGATACGATTACAAGTGTAGAATGTAGGAGGAGGTTTAAAATAGCCTACATTCGGATCTGCCTCTGTTACAGGATCTACAAAAGATGGTTGCTTTGACATGCATATAGTAGATCACATGCGCTAATGTATGAGGCATACTTAAATGACAAACATAATACATACACAATCATGCAATCTCATTTTAGGAGTTGTTCTTCCTTAAGAAAAGAGGAATCAAATGGTATTTTGTTTTTTACTTTGCTCTGGTTGTCTTTGTGGAGGCGAAATAAAAACTTACAACTAGGGTTGGAATGATGATGTTGTGTGTTTTTGCAGAATGATGATGAACATAGAAATGTAAAAGAAAAAGATTGAAAAAACAAGGGGGGGGCATAAACACAAAGAAAGCATGAAAGTGTGAGAAGGGCGTGAATGTTGTGTGTATGTAATGTATGATGGGAGATTGAAAATGGGGGCATGATGACAAGAAAATAGGGGTTGGGGGAGGAAAATGATGCTTGTTGTTGTTGGAGTAATAGTATCATGATGATGCAGAAACAGCAATCGAGGATGCCTGATTGAGAAGTGGGTACCAGGATGGGTCTGGCAACAAGTCTTGAGCTTGTGATGCTGACATTTGGCCGTAACCCAGCGACCTTAAAACATCAGCATGCGTATCAATAACAAGATGATCAATCGTTGATTCAATGATAGCTTGACGTCCATCATGGGCCACATCGACGTTGTAATCCTGATTACATCGCACGACATGAAATGGAAACTCGACGATTGATTGTGTTGCTGGTAATGCATCTTGTTGTTGTTGGTTGCGATATACGAGGGATTGAGTCTGAAGAAAAGTGTCTAGACTATCTTTGACTGCACGTTGCATTTGCTGCATAGACTCAAAGAGCTGAGCTTGTCGCTGTTCCTCGTGCTTGATTTGTTGCTCCAAGAGTTGTTGTTGCTGTTGTCTGCTACTATCATCGTTACTATTTTCATCGTCCTCATTGCTGCTGCTAGTGCTGCTTGCAGAAGAATGAAAACAAGCCGGAATGCCGAGCCATCGAATCTCTTTTTTATCCTTGGCAATAATATCCATAGCCATAAGGACATTCAATGCATCATACACACGTCGACGAATATTCTTTTGATCATAACCATGACGCTGTTTCTTGCTGGCACGAATGTCGGCTGCAAGCTCATCAGCTACTTCGTTATAAGTCGTCACACCACGCTCAGCAACCTTGTCAGAAACAAGCTTGCTGAAATGACGGAGGCCTTTGGTCACTGATCCTCCTGCACAATTTGGCTTTTGTGTGTTGAGCGATTTTGGTGTTGATGTTGTTTCCTCATCATCGTCATCCACAGCTGCTGAAGATGCTGCTCTTTTACGCTTTGTGCTTGTAGCAATAGGTCTACCACGTTTGCTGCTGCTGCTGCTGCTACCAGAGATCGGAAGCTCGTCCCGTGTAGGTGTATCCATGCGGAGTTCCGAATCAGATGCATTGAGCAAAGATGCAATAGAGCCTTTTCGACTCGAAGGACTACTGCTATCAAAAGATCGAGGTGACCATGAACTAAGACTATTGGATCGACTTGATGAGGATGCACATGAAAGTGGTGGAGAGGATGTGGTAATGGTGTTGGCGTCATCAATGATGTTTAAATCCTGGATAGATGGAAGGGATTGGGATTCGGGAGAAGATGATGATGCATGTTGAATGATGGGTCTTAACGCGGTGATCGACGACGCGTCTTCATCCACATACAAATGCACGTCCTCATTACGATAGTTTGTGGAACCAACAGCAGCTTCATCTGGTGCTGAATCATGACCATGAGGGGGTATCGTGGCGTAACAACACGATGTTGATGATGGCGTATCCACTTTAAACAACGCAGGAAGCTTGACTGGTAATGGCACAGTAGCTGTTGGTTTGACCACTGTAGGAAAAGGACGTGTGGCTTGTGGTTGGATTATCCATGGAAGAAAGGCTGATGATGTTGATGATGTTGGTGACGCCATTTGAAAAAGGTGAGTCGAATGTTGTATGTTGATGATGAGGGGAGGTGATGCGTGTGTTGTGTATTGAGAGAGATGAAAAGAATAAGGAACGCTGAAAGGAAGGGAAGTTGATTGTAGAGGAAAACGTGTGCTCTGTTTGTGAGTGATGAAGAGGAAATGGAAAAGAGAGGAAAGAGGAACAAAGAGAGAACGAGGTTGACCTGCAGCTATTGAATAAATCCAACTTTACCCATTTCGATTTGCTTTGCCGGATCCCGTTGTCTCGACCCCGGAGGCACATCCGAGCCAACATATGGACATCGCGGATGTCAAAATGACAAAAACAGCTATCAAAAAAAGCTTCCCGAGAAAACGCACACATGCACTCTTCTTGTCAAAACAGAATCATGTGGCAGAAACACGTCCCTCCCCATGCTACTTTCTCTTTTCCTTCTTTTATCTTCTATTCTTTGCTTGACATCATTGATTCATCTTTTAGCTTATCATCCTTGCACTAGCTTTATACTTAAAAGAAGAATTGGTGCTAAAGATGTCTGTGATGATAAACATGCCAATTCCCCATGATTGGCGCAACCCCATTTCTAAAATGACCACGGGGGTTAGGTGGTGGTTCCACCACGATCACCCCGCTCAAATCTCGCGGCACACAAATAAAGGAAACGAGTAAAAGAGCATTGACCATCCCCTTGAACTGTATGCAATTATCGCATGAGATAGCGAAAAAAAGGAAATGATCAACAAACGCTTTCTTTCAATCCCCCATCTTATCCTCTCTCTCCTTCTCCAAACATGTAACCTGTGGTAGATTGGGGGGTGGGTATAAAAAGTCATTTTACATTCATCATTCATCAATGGAAATGCCCCTTGGGTCAGTGCACGGGATCGTGTTTTGTTAGTCTTGTCGGCTCATGTGTGCATACACAAAGCGTATATGCATCGTTCGTTTTGAAAGATATGAATGCTCTGTTCTCACCTTGACCTGCAGTCTTTGATTCGAAAAGCGTAAATACGCTGGTCCATGTGCATGTATACTGCAGCATTCAGGAGGGAGTGATCGTAAGATAGAGAGGGGTGTGCAACTGTACGTGGCATAGTAGCTGCCAAAGACTGCATGCATGTTGTCGTTACCTTATTCCATTGCAAGATCGAGCACCCGCATATATATATACGCCAAGTTTCGCAGGGGATGATGAGCATGCGAATAACAAAAGACTCTCAATACGTTACATAGACATCCCCCTTTACACGCAGATGTATATAAATATGCATTATTTTTCACCCCCACCTCTTTCTTTATCATCATCCCATATACGATAGGGTGGCGCTCACTTTCATCGATGAAGATCACTTGCATTGGTGGTGGTGTGAATTGTTTCTTCCTTGGAATTATTCAAGTCACGGGGACAGCAGCAGCAGCAGCTGTATAATGACACTCGCCACAACTCAAGAAGTAGGCTATTGCACATACGATACTATAGCAAATGATAAGGGCTGGTCAAACAATCATGTGCTTATGACACTAACTCTGAAAACCATAAGCAACCTGTCATCAGTTATCATAGTCAATAAGCTAGCTCAAACCTTGAATGGCACAAGGCCGGCGTGTGTGTTGTTTGCTAGCCTCAGAAAACCTAAAATGAGAAAAGCATACACACGTGTGCAGACTCTAGTGCTGTAGCTATTAGCAGCAGCACACAACAAGCAGGCCCATTCATCTATACAATGACTCAGCCTATCGCTGGAATGTAAACATGGTATGGCATTCACTGGAAAGAGCAAATGTCCAGCTCATTGTATATGTGAGCAGCGCGTTGAATACAAAAGGCGTAGTATCTTGGATCGTTGCCGAGCCCCAATGTTCTCACAATGGCTGTTTGGTGGTGCGTGTGTGTTGTTGTATGTTTTTCTTCACCTAATCATTCAGCTTTTTTCGGTATAGTGTCAAGCATCTTGCGCATGTGCAGTGCAAATATGAAGGGTGTATGCGTTAAAAGCCGATGCATCTCCTACTTGCTTGGCCCGCTCGTTTCTCAATACCTAATGCAATAAAAGCAAATAAACCATGGTTACTTGTACATAAAAGCTTGTCCACACGAGTTACCATAAGCATCATCCCATGGTATCCTAACACAGATTGCAAGAGTAAAGCACAAAGTTATCTTAATATCAAAAACGCCATAGTCAAGCTTGACTTTTCTACGCACAAGAATGGCCGCCATATGTGGAAGTACCTACTACTGCCATCTAAGTATGAACCTTGAAATCTTTGCGACAACAAAATCATTAACATCATGCTTCCACCAAAAATCGGTGATAAGCTATCTAATGGGTTTAAAAAGGTTGCAGGTGGTCATAAGAAGGATGGTACCCAATCTTTTCTTTTTTTTTTAAAGCAATACACTTGGGTCTTTATGTAGGATACAATATGAACAATCTTGTTGCCGTGACAACGGGGCTGAACATGTAACCGCTGGATACCGTTGTCATGGTACGAGAATCAGATTACGGCTCTATGAGTTGTCAAGGAGCGACTATTGAGATTCTCAAACCTTGGGCAAGACATAGATTTATGGATTAGCGATAGGCTAACATGCTATGTAAGCTCTTTTTGGACTCCCCTTGGCAGCATGCAATATGTACAATTGGGATAGGTGTAGACAATGATATCATATAGTTAGGCTTTTATTGCCCTCAAGGGTAAGATACAAATGGATCTGGAAGAGAAATATCGTGGGTATGCGAGAAATGGGTTATCATGAATGTAGAGAGATGAGTGACCCTTTTGTGCTCCAATGATAGGGAAATGGCGGATGAGGATTCATCCGATCGGATAGTGTGCATCATGTCACGGGTTGTGTTGGATAATGGGAGCTGTTTGCCAGCAAGCAGGATTTCCAAATAGGTCACAGGCTGAGTGGAAAAGGAAAGAACAGCAAAGAATCCCTTATTCAGGACAAAGAATGTTGCTGTTGTTGCCATGGCAATTCAATCAATAAGGTCATTCTATTATCATACACAAACAATGAGTACTACAATCAACCCCATTTTATATTGAGAATGGACCCTCTCGCTTTTATCATCTCATCCATACAAAGCAATGTGCGCACGTTCGGGCGAAGAAGGAGGTGGCAAGATGTTTTACTTTCGATTCTCCGCAACTCGGGTTGGGGCCGGGCACAAACAGCTTTTTGACTAACAGCTTTTTGACTCATACACATCAACTGGTTTTCCGACTCTACTAAAAGCTTTTGCTTTGTGAAAAAAAAACCCACATTCTCTCTCTATCTCTCTCTCTTTATCGTTATTCAACATGTACGGTGCAAAGGGAGCGTCACTGATCAACACCGTTGCCAGGCAAAGTGCTCTCTCCAAGCAATTGGCAGCTGGCCACAGCTCAAAATCAACAGCGTTCCTTACCAATCTATCGACCCGCAATGTTTCTGCTGGCAAATTGTCTTATACGACGAGTCGAGCTTCACAGCATCTCAACAAATCGTCTCAGCAGGACGACAATCAGCAGCAGGAGCATCGACGTATGCATCGTAGCAACAGCGGTTGGCACCAGCTTGCAAAGATATCACAACTTCCAACAGCGAGTCGACATCAACAGGCACGATTCAATCATCAAATGGCAGCAGCCAACGGCAAAGACGAGTCCATTGTTCCTACCGAGGTGAACAATCGCATCATGCAAGCCCATAAGGCACATGACCCTGAGCGTGTGGTGGCCGAGTTTGTGGCGGGTCGTACAGCAGGTGCACCATTGTCTACGCAAACTTATGATGCCGTATTGGATGCCTATGGTACTTTGCGCAAGCACAATCAAAGCGTCAAGGCAATGTGCGAAGTATACGACGATATGGTTGCCAATGGTGTTCATCCTACATCGCACGCTTATGCAACTTTGTTAAAGTCTCTTTGCAACCGCGACAATGAAGTCAATCGCCTCGTGAGTTCGCTTCGTCACAAAAAGGCCCGTTATGGATTGGCAATTGACAACCTTGGTGCCTTGGAGAATGAGAGCAATGCCAATGTCGAACGAGCCGTTGCACTCTTTCAGCGAGCTGTGCAAGAACAACAAACCGAGGATTTCGATGTGGATCTATACAATCGCATGCTCAACATGTTATCTGTCAGCGGCAACACCAAGGATGCTTTGTATATCTATGAGACGCTTGAAGGAAGTGCTACAGCTAAACCGGATAGTCAGACCTTTTCAATGCTTATTAGCATGTATGGCTACGCTGGTGACATGTCCAAGGCTCATGAATGCTTCTCAGAGTATCTTGCTTTGAGCAATCGTCTTCCAAAGCATGATCCTACCCTCGTGTACAATGCCTATGTGTTTGCTCATGTCGATGCCGGTGACTTGGATGGTGCTATGGAGGTGGTGCGTACTATTCGTGCCAACAATGTACGCATCAACATTCGTCCTTACAACAAGATCATCAATGGTGCAGCCAACAAGGAGAATATGGCCGTGATTGATCAAGTGTTGAATGAATTGCGCCAAGATCCAAGCTTGCCAAAGCCTGATGCCAACACCTATGGTCCTTTGTTGTCCATGTATGCTCGTCGAGGCGAGTATGACAAGGCTACAGAGCAATTGGAACGATTATTGGAGCACGATCTTTCTCGACAATATGGCCGTATTGCTGATTATGTGTGCTTGTGCCGTTCTCAAAAGCAGCCTGATCGTGCATTGGAGGTATTGAAACAAGCAAATGCCAAGGGGATGACAGTGGACGTCGACTTGATTCGCGAGGTGCTTAATGGATACATTGAATTGGGTCGATATGCTCGTGTCGATCAAGCCTTTGAGACGCTTGCTGGAATGTATGCAAAGACCAACTTCATTGACAACAAATCGCCTCTCACCTACATGGCGACTGATCTCGCAATCAAGAACAACAATCTCAAGGTCAGCGTGTCGTTGTTACGTCAAATCTACAAGTACAGCGTGCGTATGAGCCCACCATTGGCATCCAATGTTCTTCGACAATATGATGCTGCCAAGAAGGATACTGCACAATGGAAGGAGTTTTGCGATTCGGCCGATTCACGTGATTATGGTATCTTGTACGAGGCTCTTTTCCGCACCATTGAGGAACGTGATCAGTTTGCCGATCGTATTTTCCAATTGTTGGATGACGTACGAGCTTTGAACATTCCATTATCCATGCCCAATCTCTATGTTCGTGTCATGACCCATCTCAATCGTCTCAAGAAACCAGATGCACAAGCTCGTTGGCAAAAGGAGTTTGAGCCTTTCTTGCAAGCAACTGAGGAGGGAGGATCAGCAACAGCAGCAGCAGCAACATCGCCATCAGCAAGCACTTCTTCGGGTTCTTCAGCTTCTTCTTCAGCAAGCACAGTGGCAAATGTGGAATCTGGTTTGCAATCGGGTGCTGCACTTGGTCTTGCTGTCAAGGGTGATTTGAAGGGTGCTATTGGCGTGTTGGAGCAACAAATTTTGGGCAAGGGATTGGTACCCAAGCCAAATGTGATTCGTGACATGATTCAACAAGCGACTCGGTACAAGGACATTGCAAGTGCACAGCGTATCTATGACTTGACCAAGGATAGTCTCGGCCAATTGGTAGCCAATGGCAACAACGGCAACAATACCCAACAGCGTCATGCAGTACAAAATGTGCTCAACAGCATGTTGATTGCCTATGCACGAGCTGAGGATATTCCACGCGCCAAGGAATTTTACGATGAGTTGCGTGCACGTGACATGGTGCCTGATGGTGACGGCTATGCATCATTACTTGCTTGTACACCCAACAGCACAGCGGATGAATCGACCGATGCATTGGATATTTACGACGAGGCGATGAAGCATCATGTTCGACCCACGGTGTACTTTTACAATGTGATCATGTCGAAGCTTGCAAAGTGCCGAAAGATTGAACTTGTGCTCCAATTCTTTGATGAAATGAAGCGTAATCGTGTGGCACCCAATTCGATCACCTATGCAGCAGTTATCACGGCTTGTTTGAAATGTTCTTCGGATGTACGTGCGGAGCGCTATTTCCATGAGATGCTTGGTGATCCTCGATTCCAACCTCGTATTGGTGTATTCAACAGCATGATTCAATTCTACACACAACAAAAGCCCAATCGCGAGAAGGCTTTGGAGTATTTCCACTTGTTGCAACGATACCGCCTTCAACCCTCAGCACATACATTCCGCCTTTTGATCGAGGTGCATTCCAATATCACGCCATTCGACATGGTTACAGCACATCGTGTTCTCACTGATATGGAACGTCGTCATGGTGTCTCTCCTG
This sequence comes from Lichtheimia ornata, assembly GCF_029851405.1. Taxonomy (NCBI): domain Eukaryota; kingdom Fungi; phylum Mucoromycota; class Mucoromycetes; order Mucorales; family Lichtheimiaceae; genus Lichtheimia; species Lichtheimia ornata. Next base: position 66,545 of record NW_026695385.1, read on the forward strand.
GTCCTACTCATTATGCTACGCTTATTCGCTCTTATGGCTGTTTGCATCGGGACGTTCCTTCAGCAGAGGCTGTGTACAATGAAATGCGAAAGGCTCGTGTCAAGCCTGATGACTCGGTTTATCAAGCCATGTTCAGCACTTACATCGAGAACAACGACTTGGAATCAGCCGAGCGACTTTATGGAGAAATGCGTAAAGGTGGTGCCATGTCTTCTGCATACATTGAGAATCTCTTTATTGCTGGCTATGGTACTCGTGGTATGATGGAGAAGGCCGAAGAACGTTGGAACAAGCTCGCAGATGTTAAGCATGATACCGATCGATCCGTTATTGTTCGTGAACCAAGCACTTATGAAGCCATGGTCAAGGCCTATCTCGCCAATAATCAACAAGACAAGGCTGCAAGCATTGTAAAGCAGATGCAAGGCGCTCGTAATTTCCCTGTCAAGATCGTTGAAGCTGTCAACCAATTGCTCACTACCACCAACACCACCACTACTACCACTTCTTCCACGACCACTCCTACAGCTTAATCGATGGCAACATTCTTTTTTCATTCATATCTATTCACTCTCGCACATTCTTTCATATCTTTTATCATGTTTTGTTTTCTGTACAGTTAATCATTTCCTTTCTTTACAATAAAAATTGATCATACTAGAGCATTCTTATTTACTGGTATATGACTTGAAGGGGGAGATGGGTAGGGATACTGTACACTAGGATGAGGATGATGCTGGTGCTCTATTTTTGTATCGTTCCATAAGCTTTTGTAATGTCGCTTGCACAAATTTCGATCGATCGTTTTGGTTGTCTGCGACTCGATCCAACAATCCATTTCCTTGTATCGCTTCGACCAATGCTGCTGTAGATTGCCTTAATCGTTCTGCTTCTGATGCAACATAGCGTATCGAATCATCAACATGAGGCACTAAAGCCAAGCATTATTACTCGCTCTTTTGATAATGATGTGTATAAAACCTTTTCCTTACCGTTTTCATTGCGTGCTATCTTGGTCAATAGCTGTAGCATGTTGGAAACCTTGTCAACCTCGGCCAACTCCTTATCCAGATCCCGTGATTTGCACTCGAGTTTATGCTTGAATCCTTTTTGCTATAACATAAACGTTGCTCTGTGAGAGAGAGGTGAGGTATAGAGAGCAAGTCCACATCAAACCTACTGCCAAAATCTTCCTCCGTGCCTTGAGTAATTCTTGATCGAGTAAATCTTCTTGTTCCTTGGTTGCCGATAAATCGAGATCCTTTCATAGGTGCGTTAGAAGACATACGGATACGACCCCCTTCCACTTTTTCTACCTTGTGATGTGCTAGTTGTATATTGGTATTGGGCGGTAGACGCGTGATATTGTCGTACATGTACTTTTGGAATATGTTGAATTGTACGTCCAGCTCTTGTTCTACTCGTTTCTGGAACTGATCGATAGCCTAATGGAACGTTAGCCTTTTATCTTGTACATTGGGAATAAAAGAACTTGCCTCGTGCATTTCCATGTCCTTGATTTCGGGTCGATTGTTCTTTATATAGTCTTCGTATGCGTCAATGGCCTTGTAAGCGACGAGATTGTAGCCATTGTACCAGTCGTCTAGCAGATCGGCCAACAGATAGCTAAAGTGTTCACCGAGAAACTCCTTGTCATCGTATTCACGTGTCGATCGTTTGAGTGGGGTGATAGTGGGATTGGCACTCATGGTTGGTTATGGGAGGGAGAAAGAGGAAGTTGGTGCGGCCGCCAAGTGGTCTCTCGAAAATCATGCACTCCTTTTAGCTGATTACATGCCCACACGTCCTCCAGTCTAAAACCGGATTGGATTCAACATCCTCATTACGTGGGTAGTTTTGTATGAGGATGTGTCGACCCGTACATAGCTATTACAGTAGTATACCACCTAAAGGAGTACAATGAACTAAGTAATGAATGGATCAGTTGATAACATGACATGCATCCCTCGCCGTATATGAATAAAAGAGCTATCTTGAAGATCTAAATCACAAAAAAGGAACATGTATCTCCACGTTTGAGAAGATCTAATCATAAAGAAAAGGGAGGGTGCGTTTCATTATCGAATACAGCCTTTGTTCAAGACACAATGAATCCATCAGACCCTTCCTCTTCCTCTCTTTTTCCTTTATCACAGCCGCTACAGGCTAATAAAACCTACATTTGCCATTTGCCATACATCTTTCTATAATACTATGCATCAAGTCCCACACACATGACGAGGTCCAACTCAGGAAGAAGGAAGAAGGACTTGTAGAAGCTTAGAAATGGTTGGCAACGCAATGTCTTATACACTCAAGTAATCCTTTAATCCAACATCATGTACAAGAGATGGGCTGAGGGATATGATGAATTGCTTCTACAATGGGGGAGATACATCGATATGGGAAATTTCTATCCTTTAGGCGGTGCATTGTCCAAAGGTGGATGATGGATAAGATGCGTGGTGGCGAGTTATCCAATATGACCATCAAGGAAATAGGGCATGAGAAAGTAGATATGGCGTCAAAATGGGTCAAAATGACAAAAGTGGGAAAAATACGTTAATGTTCGACGTGCCACAGTCGAACTTTTTTTATGCAGGCGACAGCAGCCACTTGACTATCCCCGCTTGGAGTTATCCGGAGTAAGTAAAGCTTTCCTTTCTGAGGTGCGAGTTCACTATCATCCTTCCCCGTGTATTTGTAAGCACGCAATTGCCAACCCTTTCTCTCACTCTCTCTCGCTCTCTTTCTCTCCTCTGCTTCCATGTCGGGGAGATCGCATTCAACACCGGAAGCTGGTATGTCAAAGAACCTCGCAATGGGTAGACATGTGTATATTCAATAGAGCTATTGTCTTTGATAGACGCAACACCACCACCACCGCCACAGCATGCCGTCCACCATTTCACAGTATGTCTATATCGACACCTCGCCCATTTCGACCATTGAATATGAACATTTATGCATAGATCCGTGCCACGTTGGTAGGGTTGGTGATTGGCAGTATTATGTGTTTCTCCAACATGTATTTTGGACTTCAAACGGGATGGATATCCATGATGTCGTTGCAGGCGTCGTTGCTTGGCTATGCAGTATTCAAACCCTTTCGATCAAAACTCGCTCGTCCCTTTGGCCCTGTGGAAAATGTGGTTCTTCAAACGACTGCCGTTGCAACAGCTACCATGCCATTAGCTGCTGGTAAGTATAAGAGACAACAACAAGAACACACTATAAAGTATGTACTCAATGGGTGCGTCTTGATAGGCTTTGTCGGCATCATTCCTGCACTCGGTTTATTGACATCGGATGATCATTCTGAAGGTCCTATTGTGTTATCAGGTTGGCAGTTGGTACTTTGGTCACTTGGCGTTGCTTTCTTTGGTGTATTCTTTGCTGTTCCTTTGCGCAAGCAAACCATCATTCGTGAGAAACTTCGATTTCCATCAGGGACAGCAACCGCTGAAATGATCTCTTTGCTTCATCAACCTGCAACATCCGAAAAGATACAACAAAACACCAATCTACGCCGTCGACATGCACCTCAAAGTGAACAAGAAGATCAACCTTTGTTATCTTCACCATCTTCTACATCATCCTATTCACCACCACCACCAGTTTCCAATTCACCTTCCAATGTCGCACTAGCCTCACTTTCACACGACCATCATTCAACAAATGATTCATTGCAACAAGAACGACATCAAGAGCAACACATTTCTGAAGAAAGCTGGAGCTTGAAGCTGCATGCCTTGATCATTTCATTCAGCTTGTCATCTGCATACACGTTGCTTTCCTATTTCTTCCCCATCATCTATACACTACCGCTCTTCAATTGGTTATCGCTCAACACCATTGATTTCATGGGATGGGAATGGTACTTTACACCGAGTCTTAGCTATGTTGGCCAAGGCATCATCATGGTATGTGACCAAGAAGAAAAGGGGAAACCATTTCATGTACTAAACTTTGTTTCTTACAGGGTCTTCCTACCACTCTTTCCATGTTGCTTGGATGTGTCATTGGTTGGGGAATCTTATCACCCATTGCTTACTATGCAGGATGGGCACCAGGACCCGTTTCGGATTGGAAGACGGGATCGAAAGGCTGGATCCTTTGGATATCTCTTGGTGTAATGGTGGCAGAATCAATCGTATCTCTTGGTGTTGTCCTTGTTCGTTCGATTATCAAGTGGATGAAGCCTTCCAAAGAACAATCTTCACAAGCACATTATCAGCGATTACGCCAAGACAATGAAAGTCTCGAAGCCGAGGAGGAAATTGAACGTGATACATTTGAGTATGATGAAGAGGAAACAGATGCGCCAGCTGAACAACGTGTCAAGATATCTACCACCTTGATCGGCTTGTTGGGATCCACAATACTTTGCATCTTTGCAGTGAGCGTCGTGTTCGGTATCCATGTGTTGCCGATTGGAATGGCGTTTTTGGCAGTGGCAGTGGCAATGTTTTTGAGTGTGCTTGCCGTGCGTGCTTTGGGAGAAACCGATCTCAATCCGGTAGGTGTATATAAACTTTTGACAACAATCGCGATATTGATTGAAGAATTCAGGTCAGCGGTATTGGAAAGATCAGCCAAGTCATCTTCGCTCTTATTATGCCTGGTGGCATTGCCGCAAATCTGATTGCGGGTGGCATAGCTGAAGCAGGTAAGATTAAATGTGAGCATTCATAAGGAGAATACTTACTTATCATGGTGCATAGGTGCTCAGCAAGCTGGTGATTTGATGCAAGGTAATCATCATTTATTGCTATCATGTTGTCATTGCAAAAGAGGCTGACGTATCTTTATCTCATAGATCTGAAAACGGGCCATCTACTAGAAGCATCACCTAAAGCACAGTTCTATGGACAATTGATTGGCTCCTTTGTCAGCGCCTTTGTTGCAACAGGTAATACGGATATCGGGATACGTCAAACATGATGGGATGTCTTATACCAAAAGATGGGCATTAGGTGCATACAAGCTGTACACCACCGTGTATCAAATTCCAGGCCCTGAATTTCCAGTTCCCACAGCTCATGTATGGTTGGATATGTCGAGATTGGTGAATGGTCAACCACTCCCTCCTCACGTGAGCGAGTTTGTCTTGGTGTTTTCATTGTTGTTTGCAGCTCTTGTTCTTGCCAAGGAGGTGGGACCATCCAATCAACAGCATACGGGATGGCGTCGCTATATACCACAAGGAATCGCATTTGCTATTGGCATGTACAATCCTCCAAGCTTTACGTTGGCTCGTGTTATCGGTGGTTATTTATGCCATGTTTGGAATCGATACTGCGACCAGGCATCGCCATCAGCCGCAGAGCAAGACAATTCATTCTTTGGAAAGTATCGCCACAAGGTGGGCAAGGTCTTTATTATCATTGTTGCAAGCGGATTCGTATTGGGAGAAGGCACGTTCGCGATCGTTAATCTGGTTTTGCGTGCTTGCAATGTACCACACTTTTAAATTATACATGTATATCCTTTATTCACCATACAACTAAACTACTAGAAATAAAGAGGTTGAACCTAGAAATCAATGTATGCTTGCTATCACAACATGAAATGATCACAACGACGAGTATCATAGCAACGATGCTTATACATTTCAAGCTACGAGGTTAAATGAACCAGCTATCGCGAATTACCTCCTTAATTGTGTTACCCCCCGTATCGATGCTTCAATGATCTACCACGACGTATATACTGTACCTGTCATGCCTTTATATTACGGGGTTTGTGTTGGACCAACAATATAGTCAGACGCGCACCATCTCCATGGAAAAAGGGAACCAAAATTTACACTCCCAGCCATCATGGCAGCTATTCAATGACCGCCCATCTGGGATCACCTCCTTCTCTATGTACTAGCAAAAGTGGAACGTTAATCATTCGCGAAATAAAGATCCGGTTAACAAGATGATTATGATGCTCTGATATCGATGTGTGTGCCAAATTCGATGTCGCTTTACTATATTTCGAGGTTTGTGTGATTTAATCATGCCTGTGATGTTGCAGTGGGCCACCGTAATTGGAAATCAAGGTAGGTACTGTGCTTGTAATAGGGATCACAAACTAATGTAAGCTCACAGGGAGCTTCTTTGAATTCGAGACTTGCTTTTTCCGGATCTACAATGTGCGCTTCCCTTATCATCGACAAATTCAGGGCAACATGCACTTTGACAGCTTGTATGATCGCCAGCAGCGGAGCGATCGAATCTTTGAATCTTGTTTTTGTATTGTAATGTATACAATGCCTCGTTTTATTTCTATATCTCCTTATCCATGCTCCTTTTCTAGATCTACCAGTGCTTTCCATTTCTTTACTATCAGCAAGTTGGAGATGATGAACCCAAGCTCCGATAGGATGTGAGTATGCGTGTGTGTGCGTGTGTGTGAACAAGATATCGAGATATCTACTCTTTCCGCTTACATGTGTGCTGACTTGAAAAAAAGTTGGAGATCCCACGCATATTTCCCACCTTCACTTTACGCTCGATTTACTTTCTTTATCACCTTCTTTTCACTTGTCATTCCAACATCCCAGCATTTATGGTGAGAATAGAATAATAGTTAGTGCGCCGAGAATGATAACGGGGATGTGGAAAGAAAAAAGTTTTAAGGTTCTACCTTACGAGTGCGGAAGAAAATGTTCACGGTTACACTTTGAGGACTCGGACCGAAAAGCTGCGTAATGCGCCTTTTTTAACCCATGATCCAAGACAGGCTCAAATATTTCCAAACAAGTGATGTTTGAATATGGATGGCTATATACTTGATGCTTATCAAAGTCAAGTTTTTTCTTGCTAGTTGGGCAATGTCATGTGAGAAAACCAATATAGGCTTGGAAGTAAAGCTGTCATGCTTCCGGGCGGACTTGTGTATGTGGTATGTCGGAGAACAGGATGGGTAACGTTGGTGCCATCTCTTGTAATCCCCCACTTGGCTCACACCCCCAACAGAGAACGCTGTGCATCTCGCTCTCTCCACCACCCCTCTTTGTATATGGTTGCACTTGTAGAACCTTTCTCTTGATCAGTACAGCCGGTGCATGAGAAAAAGTCATAGAGGGGACCTGTTCCCTTCTCGAAGCAAATCGTAGCAATTTCCTTTGGTATGTGTAGCACTTTTGGACCTTATTTTTGGCTGGCTCTCTCATCTTGCTCTTTTTCTTCATTCTCTTTCCTTCATTATACTCTCCCTCCATTAGAGCTCCCCTTTGGCATACTCCCTTTCTCCTCTTTATTACCATCCATCCCTTGGCTACTTTCACTTTTCTTCACGCACATACAAAAAGTAGCAAGCTCCTCATATCCCTGTGATTCTCCTATCTATCATCCACATACAAAACGATGAACAGCCTTGACCTCAATTCTGAATACATGAATCATCTCTCCCCGCAATACACTGAAGCAGCTGCTGCCGCCACCAAGATGGAACTCACAGCCGTTGACCAACCCATCATGTACCAAGGTAGGTGTGTCTATATCAAAAAGCAAGGCTTGGATACACTAACACACGCGTGTTGTTTAGGATCGCCACCATTGTACTTGTCGTCATCACCTGTACAAGCAGCTCCCATGTTTTATCATGATGGCCAAGTTGCTACTACTACTGCTGCTAGTGCACACCACCAACCTTTTGGTAGTCCCGATTCGTTCATGTCGGGTATGTCGCCGCAGCATAGCCCACTCTCGCATCATCCTGTAGAGCCACCCATGTTGGTCGCGTCGTCCTCATCTTCGACGACTGCATCATCCGCATCATCCAATTCTTATCTTAATCAGACCCTTGCCAAGGCATCGTCATTGCCTGAATCATTTTATCCCGAGTTTCTTCAATATTCCAAGGAATCATTTGAACAGCAGCAATGTTCTGGTGGTAGCAACGCAGCTCCAAAGAACAAGAAGCGACGCTGCTTACAGCAACAACAGGATGAAAACAATGATCAACAAGATGATCAAGAAGAAAACCAGCAACAAGCTGAAGAAAATGATACCGATGATGCGTAAGTCAATCTTTTTTTATCACCCCCTATCGTTTCTTTGGTACTGAACCTTATTTTCAGCAACATGACCACCGCCGAAATGCGTCGTCAAATCCATATCCAATCCGAGCAAAAGCGTCGTGCTCAAATCAAGGATGGCTTTGAGGACTTGAGAAACGAATTGCCCGCATGTTTGAACAAGAAAATGAGCAAAGTTGCTTTGTTGCATCGAAGTAAGTATCCATTGGCCATACAAAAATCTTTCTGGTTACTCATTCATGTCATAGCTGTTCAACACATTCAACATCTCAAGAGCACACAAATGACCATCCTTGCTGAATTGGAGCGGCTAGTGCATGAAAATGAGCAGCTTCGCAAGTAAGTGTCACTTTTACTCTTTGTTGTAAGCAGGTGAAATTGACCTAGATGTATGATCACAAATAGGTTCCAACAAGGTGTATTGCAGAAGCAAGCCTTGGAGAACATGTACACCATGGGTAATATGTAAATTGATTCATCGACCATCCATCTTATCTCTCTACCCATTCCTATTCCATTTGTACACCTTTTGTCTTCTCTCGCTTTCTCATGGCAAAATCGCATCTATCTGCATCATGTTATTCACCCACCCAAGCAAGCCACAAACTAACCCACATGCCTTTCACTGACTATATAACCAAAATGCACTCTCACCTAACTCTCTCTCTCTTCTCCCTACCCTGGCAAAGGAGCCCTTTTTTCATTTTTCGTTTTGGCTCCTCTTATAGACATCTTCTTTCTATTCCTCTTTTCTTCTTATATACCAAATGACCCGTCCTCCATTCTCACCCCGCTTTTCTTTCTCCTCCCCCTCTCAATCTCTCAAGTGGACATAACCAACCATACACCCATTTTGCTTTTTTTCTACCTTCTCTTCCAACTCTCTCTCTCTCTCTCTCTTCTCCATGCTTATTCTGGGACTATGTGTTTTTAAACTTTTTTTGATTTTCCGTTAATGAAGCAATCCAAAGGGAAAAAGAAATCAAAACAACGTAGCATAGCATATATGATAAGCGGATGAAATATGCCGTCATTGATGCCGCACAATGTATGTGTGCGTCTGTGCACATTGTTTCCATGATATCACCACAAATAGGGAAATGACAGATCATCTTTGTTCATAACGTACTTTCACATGATCAATCAATGAGCCCAAGGCAGACCCCAAAAGCCAACGTGGTCGACATGTGTCAGCTGGGATCATGTGGGGGGAAGGGAGAAGACGACAACAAGGTCTATTTTGAAACATGAATCTTGTTGCTTTTAAGGATGATAACCATTGTGGGAATAAAACCACCATTGAATAGTAGTAGCAAAGCGTATATTGTAATTCATTAGAAGCGCTGGTAAAAAGTGTTGGGGGGGGGAAAGTGGGGAAGGGTATAAACAGAGCAAAGGGCAATATCCTTGAAAAATCAACTGCATGTGTGTGTGTATATGTATAAAAGTGTGCGTGTGGTGATGATGATGATGATGATGATCACCAAGTGGTGTATCGTTCGCCTGCTTCGAGCAGACCAACAGCTAATTTCAGTGCGTTTTCCACCCGCATGCCAAGAATACCGGCATCTTGTATTGCTTTTTGTTGTCGCTTTTCACGGGATGCTGTATTGATCATGATCGGTAGTTGCAGCAGCACCTTACATATCGTAATGGATAATTGCATACGCCTCCAGATATCAAAGTAGGATAATCGTCGCAGTTCCTGCTGCAGCTCGTATAAACGCATCACCTCAAATTGAATCACCTTGTAGTACGTTTGTGTGGCTGTGTGCGTGTGTAATGCATTACGTTAATATCCAGTTGAATTCTATTGCATGTGGTTTTTACTTACATAGTAGTAATTCTCGCATCTTTCGAAAGGCAAGCTCGATTTGAATGATTGCATCTTCACTTATACGCATGCCAGGATTGGTTTCATTGAGGGCATCTAGCAATCATAATAAGGATGAGAACAAAGTTATCATTGGATACCTTTTTTCAGGACTTACGAATAAATGCACGCATGGTTTGGAATTCCCCATCCATCATTTCGATAAATAACTATGACAACATGTTAGAGAATGAATGATGATTGCAATTCTTTCTCTCTTTCTCTTACCTGATGAAGTACGCGTTGTAACGTTTCATTTGGATTTTCATCGTCTAACCCTGTACCTGGTTGAGCTGGCTTGGATGATAAATCATACATCAACTTTGAAGAAGGATTGCTAAGGGTCTCATAGGCGAGTGATAACACTAAGGGTGAGAAAGCGTAGATAACAAGATTGAAATTAGTTAGGAGGTTACTGAACGGGCCATTTCCCCCATCGATCTCTCTCTCATCAACAACAACAACACACACTCACACACACACACGCTCACCCCACCACGATGACATCCCCAACTCAAAACCCCCACCCATCACACACACACACGCTCCCTCTTGTCTCTCCTATTGAACCACACGATTGCTTACATTGGAAACTCTCAGTGGCTCGAGGATAAGGTGGCACAAATTTGTCTGGGTGGCATACTCGACTACGCTACATGGGATATCGTTACTATTGATATGCATGTGATCATTTGATGATAGTATTCGTTCTTTACCCGAATGTAAGCTCGTCGTATGTCTTCGGTGGATGCCTCCTTGGATACTCCCAATACATGATAGTAATCGGGCGCGTTGAGGATGTTTTCAACTTGCTGATACTTGTCGTTGTCAGCTGAAGTGGTTGGTTTGTTGTTGACATTGGTGACCTTTTTGGCTGGTGTTGCTCCTCGGTAATTCCAAGGACTTATGAATGGCATGGTGATAGTTGTGATGGTGGTAATTCCAATGAGGTCTTTGTTGTGAATGCGTCAATGGGGAGAGTCAAGTAGTGGGGGAGTAAAGAAAGAAGGAAAAAGGGAGTTGCAATGACAGACAAGGCGGCGTAGACGTGGGTTCTATCTCACTCTCTTTGTGTCTCTCCTAAAGCTTATCAAAAAGAGTCAAGACGCTTTGTGCGTGTGTGTGTGTGTGTTTGTAGGAGAAGGAAGAAGGAGTTGTGTGTCTGCGGTTAATGTTGGATTGGGAGAGAAAAAGAAATGCAACCCACCCAAGTTACAGGCTGGTCTCTCTTTCATGTGAAAAATCATAATACTCTCACTTTTTTGGCTCACTCACTCACTCACGCACTCTTTCATTTTACCGGCATTTCAACCGAGTCAAGTTTCCATTTGCTTTAGCATGATTCAACAAGTTGTAAGAGTAAAAAGATGATAACCCATCATGCCCCTAAACGTGTCGTTTTTATTTTCTTGTCATGTTGTTGTTGGGTAAACATAGTTTGGACTATTGTTGTCTGTTGAGCATAGTGGAAAAAAGAAAGGGGATCCGCACATGCCTTTGGTGCAACCATGTTCCCCGATCCAAGGATCCTGTGTAAGGGCCAGTGCGTTTTTGTTGGCACTGATCAAAAATTTCGTGATTCATGTGCAAATATTGCACCCGACTTTGTCATTGCCCCACCTATTCAGTGGCTTGCTACCCAAGATAACTTATCATGCAATAAAATGATAATAACATGCACATGAGGGTCTATGAGTAAGCAAGGACACAATGAAAAAGGGGTGATTGGGTGGTGTGATCTCTATCTCTACGATCCCCCTGCGGACATGATCTCTTTGTATCTTGGTTTTTATAGATATCGACCATGGAAACCCAACTAAACAACGAACCCAGCAAGGTGCTGAGCTTTCTTGATGACAATGTGCTAGTACAAAGACAGCAATCCTTTCCATCAAGGCTGCCATCCAAAAAGAAAAAGAAGCTTTTGATGCATATGCACCATGTCGTCATCATCATTGATTGTTGCCAACGAGAATACTTATCCTTACTCTTCAATGCGCACACAATGACTGGTTCATTTGTGTACACCCAATACCCATCCTTGTATTTGCGTCTCAGTGTAGCACCTTGCTTTTATGTACAGACTCACATGATTATTGTTGACATTAAAGCTGCAGCAAGCGGCGTGCATATTTGTGACCTGATACTTGCATAAAATCCTTTCAGCCATCATGAAGAAGGACAAATAAAACAGTCGACTCATTCGAAAGTACAGCTTTTGGTGAATGCGTACATTATTATGGATCCACCGGATAGCAACCAATACGTCTTTGCATATTGTTGCAGGGAGGAAGATGTGTTCCTGTTATAAAGATGAGACACCCCAACTTGCATGGATGATGATGTAGTAGATGAAGATGCCCATTCCATTTGATGATTATATAAGAATGTCCCTGATATTATATAAGAATACAGAGCCATAGGCTGGTCTTTTATTTGAAATGCATGAATGACAAAAGGCTGATGTAAAATGTTACACAGGAGGAGGAGGAGGAGGGGCGGGATGTCACTTATCCAACGGCAGGGTGTGCACGCACACACACATACACTTGTTTGTTCGCCATGGCTACCTTTGTTCACGAGCATGTCAACCAATTGAACAATGCCTTGTCCACCGTCTTCCAAGATTGTGCCGAGCTACACCAGAACGGGAATGTCTCCATGACAAGCGAGGGGGATCAGAAGAAAGTGTCCTTGTTACTTGCCAGCCAAGCGATCGATCTCTCGCGAAAGAACGCGTTACCAGACCTGGAAATGATCAAGCGGTACCTGGATCAGTACCTGAAGGAAAGCGACATGCCTCGTGAATCAGCAATGGAGTGGTTGTTCGTTACAAAGTGCATGGTTGCTATCTATGGTGTGCTTGTCGACACGGTGCTCAACTCGACACTTCCGCTTTCCGAGTCTGTCCAATATTGGAATGATATCTACGGCAGCTCTTTCAACGAAGCTTATTATGCACTTGCAAGTAAGTATGATTATGATCATCGTGACGCATGTCAACAAGCATGACTGATGATGTTGTTGTATGATTTAGCTGCTCCTTGGCGCCTTACCACCTTGGTCACCAACACGATCCACGCCATGCAAGAAACCCAGATGGGATTGGCTCCGCTCCTAAGATCGCCCGAACACATCTTGACAAGCTTGTTTCCTCAACGTAGCGACATGCGCCAGGATAGCATCGCCAACATCAAACCTGTAAAAAATGGAAGAATGCATCGGGTCTTTGATCTCTTCTCATCTCACCGCCCTTGGATCGCACAATTAATCCACCAAGAAGTCGGCCTTAAGAAAAAGACGTTGGATCAGCTGCGTACACAGCAAGCAACACGACTCGGCCTTTTGATCAAAATGGGTCCTCAATTCCAAGACAATGATGTATCTCACCAAGTTCGAAAGTGTGTGCGTTTGATGGAGTTGGTCGTTGAGCCCTTTGCAAAAGGATCCGATGTTGTGCCAGAGGATACACATGTGGATGTACAAGCAACCATCGGTAAGACTTGGCTATGATGGGTTATTACAATGAGTGAGATTAACATGATGAGGTGCATAGATGCTTTGAATGCACCCATGGCTACCACGGATGATACCAGCAATGATCCCAAGCATGTTGCAAAACAACTTGTCGCCTTGCTCGAACATTTGGATGTATGCGGCACTCACATGCACCAAGCCTATGCACAATACCAGCCTCCATCCACCCTTGTACGATATTGGATCCCATGCTTGGTTACCTTTGTTGCTGGCCAAATGACAATTCGCTACGTATTCAACAGAAAAGAAGCCATCATTGCATGGTGTCAAGAGCTGGGAACGACATTGAAGGATTTTGCTATCAATTGGATTTGGGAGCCTGTGCTTCGCGTATGGGATACCATTCGTCTCAAGGATGAAAGATTGGGTGTGCTCAGCAAAGAAGGATTGCGTAGTGATGTGGATGTAAGGAGTAGAAGGGGGATGGTTTGTTTAATGCATGTTGCTAAGAACCCTTCTCTTATTATTTAGTCTTTGGAACGAATGGTATTGGCATTTGCACGAGATCACTATCAACTTTCACCCAATGATGCGGAGCAATTGATGACCAAAGTGAGAGATGGCGACTTGTCTGTGGTTCTCAAGGCTTACGAGAAGGAAATCAAGGTTCGAATGGGATAAGCAAATACGATCTTAGAGATGTTCTAATGGTTATTTCTTTGTCATTTAGAATCCCATAAAGAACGCAATTGCTGGTAAGTGGATATTGCTATGATTCAATGCAAGCCCCTTAATGACATTATACATAGGTGATCTTATCCAGACACTTTTGATCCAAGTACAAAAGACCAAAGTCGATGTTGATCTTGCTATGGCTGCATTGGACAAGCTTCTCAAATCAAACGAGCTCAACTTTGCATTCCTCGGTATGTGATGGTATTACTTGTAAATGGGATGATGATTGGCTGATTGACATTGATGATGACAGCTGTGGCGCCATCCATGCTGCTCACATGGGCATCGTTTTCGTGGATCAAGTCTCTCTTCCAGCGACGTACCAGCCAAGTAGGAAAAGCAGGTGAACCCATACGTGAAACAATGAGGTAAAAGAGATGGGTTAAGCGAGCAGGATGAATGGCTCATGACAGCTTTTAGACGAGTGGAGCGCTTGTTTGATCTTGCGTTAACCGAGAAATATGGCAAGGACCAATTGGGATGTGAGAGCCAAGGTATCTTATTGTGCGAAGTGCATTTATTGAGGATATACGCATTCCAACTACCTCGACGAAGATCGATACGGGACCACTTTATGGAAGACTTGCGTGATTTGGAGGATGCTCGATTATCAGTTGCGCAAAAGCTGGGTGTCATTACTCGTATGCATCGATCATGGGATTTCCTACAACCTAGATATGCTTTTCAAGGCCAAAAATAAAAAATTTATTCCCTTTCCTCTCTCTATCTTTCTCTCTTTTCTCCTCCATTCTTTTGTCTTCATCATCTTCTTCATCATCATCTTATGTCCCAAGAGCAACCTATCCAGTGCCCTTATGATTCATGCCAGAAAATGGGTATGTTACTCAACGTCTATAACCACACAAAGGTGCCGCTTTAAGACTCAAGATGTCAACGTTGTAGTACCGCAGGGCGAGTTACAGATGCACATGGATAGACATCTAGCCGAACAATTTGCTGCAGAGGATGAGCTGGCATGGCAAGCGAACATAGGCGAGGCAAAAACCCATGTCAAAGTAAGCGACGAGTGATGATAAAGTTTGATGACTTGAAAGTCTTACAATATAGCAACAATAGGCTGATGATGACAAGAACAACATGCAGCAACCTTCCTCATCGTCTTCAACAACCAGCGACTTGAGACGTCCCATTGCCATAGACTTGACACAAGATAGGGCGTTTTGGGCCAAATTGAAGAGGATCAAACCTCGCGAACGCGTTACCAACATGATACAGCTTCTCGTACCTCGACTCTTGCAGATCGGCAGCACCAAAAAGAGCCCTGAAATGCGTGTGGTGTACTTGTGCGATAGTACAGTCGACCAAATCATGACGCAGCCGTATGATAAGGGATGGGGCTGTGGATATCGCAACTGTCAAATGCTGCTATCGTATCTTCAAAAAGCGCAAATCAATGGCGTCTCATTTGTCAAGCATGTTCCCAGCATTGAAGGCATTCAATATTTGATTGATCAAGCATGGAAAGATGGTAAGTATATGGTTTATTGTGTATTACTATGGATCATTGTTTGGCTGATACGTAGGTGGATGACAGGTATTGATCGATCAGGTGCTGCACAATTGGAGCATGGGATTGTAAACACTGAAAAGTGGATCGGTGCTACTGAAGTTTATGCGCTTCTTACCTATCTTGGAATACGCTGCAAGATCTTGGATTTCGATTCTGCATCCATCGCTTATGACGATTCACGTGTTACCGAATTTGCAAATGGTCTTCTCGATTGTGTACAAGATTACTTTGTATCTGGCAGCAACCTCGGCACCCACACCAGTGACAATGAATCCAACACCGTTCACATGACCAACAAGGCACCCATCTATATACAGCATGAAGGCCACAGCCGAACCATTGTAGGCATCGAAGTGATCAACCAAGGTGAAAAGCGCAACCTGCTCGTGTTCGATCCTGATCGCAAGCTACCGGAGACCAAAGCAGCCACGGAGGATCGTGGAGGCCGAGTGCTTACATCCTATCGTTTGAATCCTCATGTTCTTGGTGGTAAAGCACAATACCAACTACTTGTTCTCGGTGATGCCACCATCGACAATCAGACGAACCGTATCCGATTCAACAACGACAAGAGCATCTTGCTTACAAAGATAGAGCAGTATAGCATGAAGAATCTCGTTAGTGTTCGTGCCATGTGATGTTGTATCAAAATGCGTTTCTTATGCCGATAAACATGTCCCATTTTATTGGTTTTCCTTGTCTACGCTCATTCCACTACCACTACTCCTCCTTTACAATGTCTATGGACGAATGGAAAAGTAAATTGTCTACTGAGAATCGACTCCTCTTGTTTGCTTACTATTTCGCTCAGTAACCAAAAAGCGGAAGGCGTCTTTTTCCAATACGCAATCGCCCTTTGATTCAGACCATTACTCGGCAGGATTGGCAGCCAAAATCTCGAGAGAAGAGCAATCGTCCAACACTAGTGCAACAACAACAATCACACCGATGGCAATTGACAATGCTGAACGAGCCATTACTGCTACTCGTCGTGTCCTTGGCACCTTGCGTCTGCGTCCAGCTATGCAAGTAGCCTTCCACTTGAAAGGTGAGACTTTTGGATTTCATGCAGCAGTAGGGTTTGCTTCTGACACACGTGTAAAACAGGTCCTCAAAGTCATTGGATGATGGATCCCTATCTAGAACAAGTCTGGGAGCAATTGAGACAAGTATTGAGCATGATCTTTCAAAACAAAAAGCCAAGCATGAGCCTGCAATGTGCATACGAGGTACAATTGTGGATGATGCGAATGCGTCATTGTTGGTATCAGGTCATTCATTCATACATGGAAAACCCAATTTAGGCTTGCAAGCTTTTATGCCAAAACAGCAAGGCACAGCATGTCTTTGGCCGACTGAAAACCGAATTATCCACACATATTCAACAATCCGCATCCATGTTGTCAGAGTAAGCATCACGTGATACCTTGCATTAAGCGTGCTCACAAAGGTATCCTGCGATGATAGGCTACGAGGAGAAAAGTATCATTTGATGGACGTCGTGAGTCAACAATGGCAAGTTCTCTGCAGTGAGCTGGTAAGTTTGGGTTAAGATGGGTGACGGCCTACATACAAGACATTCACACTTTCGTTTCCATAGGCTCTCATCCGCAATATCTTTATCGAACTTGATCGGCGTTATGTCATTTGTGAAACAAGCTTTGCTTCGATCATGTAAGCTATCCACATTTATGATCCCATTGGTGTTGGCTAACGAGCAATGGGTAGAGACTTTGGTCAGCACCTTTTCCGAGAATCAGTTATGGCTCGTGCGGATATAAGTGAACCTGTGATTGATGGCCTAATCGATATGATCGAAAGGGAACGGTAGGGCTTGATAAAAATGATACATGGCGTATAAAGACATGCGACTTACTATACTGGCTATACATGTAGCAATGGAGAAGGCGTGGACCGCAAGCTCCTCTACTGCCTAACAAGCATGCTGAGCAAACTCAATATGTATACCTCCCACTTTGAGCCTGCCTTGCTCCACAATACCCGCGACTATTATCAGAAAGAAGCCTCGCAGCTATTGGATCAGATGACAACCACCGAGTTCTTGTTGCACGTGGATACGAGAATCGACCAAGAATGCAGTGATCGATTGGAAAGCTATTTGGATGGCAGTAGCAAGGTACCGCTGATGGATATTGTGATTACCGAGACCATACACAAGAACATTGATCGACTCCTTGACAAAGGTATGTTATAATGCCAGCAACGATTTTTCATATACTCATACACAAACAATGGCAAACAGGCTTTGATGCGATGATGGATCATTCTGAAAAGAAGTCTCTTGGCATTTTTTATACTGCTGTCTCAGGAAAACACCGTCTCAGTGAAGATTTCGGAAAGCTGCGTTCAGCGTTTGGAAGTTATATAAAGGTAAAGAGAATAGGATCAAGGAAATGGGATGGCGATAATGATGATGATGATGCTAATGACTGGCACGTTACTATTAGCGACGAGGCACGGAGCTGATTCAAGATCAAGGCAAAGATCACAGCATGATCTCGTTGATTCTCACATTCAAAGGCGATATCGACACTATCTGTGCAGAATGCTTTGACAACGATGCCATGTTTTTGTATTCGATCAAGGAAAGCTTTGAGACATTCATCAACAGTCGACGCAGCCGCCCAGCCGAGCTATTAGCAAGATTCATGGATGCAAAGTTAAGGGCTGCAGCCAAGGTGAGCAAAAGCCATGGGACGCCATCATCATCACCAGTCGTATGCTGATTATTACTTTTAACACGTTTTAGAAACCCGATCAAGATCTTGATGAGCTGATCGACCGATTGTTTGTGATCTTCCGCTACATTCAAGGTAAAAGTGGGTTGTGCATGATCATTGTGTAACAAGGTTGAGCTGAGTCGGGGCCATTACAGAGAAGGATACCTTTGAGTCGTTTTACAAAAAGCATCTCTCACGTCGTCTTTTGCTCGGTCGGAATGTGTCTCTCGATGCCGAGAACAATATTATCTCCAAGTTAAAAGAGGGTAAGTCATTATCAAATAGCGACAATATGAACATGTTGACTTATTATTTTTCATCATCAAAGAATGTGGTGCTGGATTTACAAAGGACTTGGAATCCATGTTCAAAGATATGGAGATATCCCGTGACCTTGCTGTTGATTTCAAGGTATGCACACGTGGACACAAGGAATCGATTTTGCTCACCCATTTGCTTTTAAGAACTTTGATGATTACCCTTCATCCGGTGACATTTCATTCAACGTGAATATTCTTGCACAAGGAACGTGGCCATCTTACCCAGCATGTGAAGTTACGCTTCCAACACACGTAGGTATCTCTTTATCATGATGGCATCGGAAAATGGTATTCATTCATGTGATGGTATGTAGATGAGAGAATATCAGGGATCATTTGAAAAGTATTACTCGACCAAGTACAAGGGAAGGCGATTGATATGGCAAAACTTTCTTGGATCGTGCACAATGAAGGCCTATTTTCCATCCGGCGTCAAAGATCTAAGCGTCAATCTGCTGCAGGCAGCCGTATTATTATTATTCAATGATGCTTGTACATTGTCGTATACCGATATCATTGCAGCTACTGGCATGGGTAAGACGCATTGAAAGGAGGTGACATTGCTCTCTTAATAACTCCCTCACTCGCTATCTAGATGCGAAGGAGCTTAAACGCACTCTATTATCCCTGACTTCTGGACAACATCAGCTATTATTGAAAAAGGACGACAATGATGATGATGGCACCGCCGCAACCAGGGAAATCTCTCCACTTGATACCTTTGTTTACAACAGCGGATTCATATCTTCCACCTCAAGGCTTAAAGTTAGCGTCCCGCAAGCCGATCCATCAGCTGATGATAATCGAAAAGGAACTCCTACCAAAGCTCTCCTCGACCAACAGCATCAGGTAAGAAGAAGAAGGATACAATGAATATGAACGCGTCAAATTGAATGGATGGGTACACACGTAGATTGAAGCAGCTATCGTGCGGATCATGAAAACCAACAAGAAGCTAGCACATGATGAGCTATTGCATGAATTGATCAAACAGCTTGGATTTTCACCCGAGGTAATAAGGTTGATTGTGTGTGGATACTCTTTTTAGTTAACTTGAAATCATCATCAGGTGGCTGATATGAAGAAACGGATCGAATCCTTGATCGACAGGTAAGAAGCTTATAGATGTGATGACGATTTGAATTGAACGCCCGCTGATTTTATTCTTCGTCCGCCACTTGAACAATAGGGATTACCTTGGTCGCGATAAGGATGATGTGAATGTATACTTGTACAAGTAGCAGCTTGAGCAATTAAACCAGCGTTATTATACCCAACCCAATCGATTCCATATCAACATTGATGTTCTCACGGATGCGCTATATTATTGCTTCTTGTTGGTGGTGATGAAAAGTGACGATGCACACACACAAGGTCCGATATTTCTGCCCCTCTTCACCAAAAAGCGTCTAGTCAATGGGTTATATTTTCTGATTCACCTGATCAATAAACACCTAATTTGGTATCGTGTTCATGGTATAAAAAAAGTCATGTAGTGGGTATACACACAACATCGTGGGTATGTGTACGTAATAAATGCAGCAGAATAATGAAACAATGAGGATCATTCCTCGGCACATCTTCTATTACAATTTACGTTGAGTATCAAGTCCTTGATTGCTTGTACCACTTTGGCACCCATTGCTCGTGATAACGGTGTTGTTACAACAACGATACGAGTAACTAGCGCTTATCATTTGCACGTTGGCGATGGCAATTTGGGTTGGTTCATACTTGTACACCCTCCCGGGGAGTGAAAAGGGTCCTTTTCTTTTTAATAATCAACACATCCATTGTCTTTTTATCCATCGGCGACGATCGGGTACTCTTTGTAATGGAAAGGGCTGGCCCACTTTGTATGGCGTGAGCGCGTAATGTAACCCAACAAGGTTAAGGTTCCTTTTTGGTGATCTGCATATATCAACTCCGTCTTTAGCGCTCTTTTGTGTTTCTTTGGATCCGAGCCGAAGCAACGGCGCGCTCCGTTTCGCTTATCGGATGATGATGATGACCCCCCTTTTTGTCATTCTCCTCCAAACTCACAACCCCCTCCCCGACATCCATCATCCTGTTTCTTTATCTTTGGGTATTACCAAAGATGAAAAAAGTGGAGCTTTATGTCAAAGTGAGACCTGTTGCTGCAAGGAATTAGGGGATGAAATAAAAATAATGACATGTTGGGAACCCAGCATGATGTTGCACTGAACCCAAATGTGCTACAGCCAAATTCATTCGTAGCACACTCTGTGTCACAGCACAACCAAACAATTATTTTGAGTAACCAAAACAAACAGCGTTTAGAGTAGAAATAGATATGAGTATATAATATATTATAGTAAAAGTAAGAGAGAGAGTGTGAGTGAGTGAGTGAGAAAAAAAAAGTAAAAGAGGGAAGCAAAATGGGTGATTAAAGTAATAAGTACTAGTCAAGAAAGAGAAAAAGACACACGCAAAGAGATAGCTAGAAAAGAAAAAGAGATGCAAAAAAGTGACAGATTTAAGCAGTAGCTTGAACAGTGGCGGGCGATGCTTCGGGCACAGCCTCTTGCTTCTTGGCAGCAGCAGTATCAGCAGCAGCAGTAGATTCCTCCTTGGGTTCCTCCTTTTGTTCCTCCTTGGCAGCATGTTGTTGTTGTTCATCGTTCGATGTAGAGGCAGCAGCAGCAGCATTGGTGGTGGGTTCCTGTTCAACAGCCTTCTTTTCCTTCTTTGGGAAACTACGAAGGATCTTGGTCAAACGACGACCCAAAGGTGAAGATGAAGACTTTTGTTCTACATAACGTGTGTTCACATGATGAGTTCCATGCGTGACAAAAGGCGTTAAAAATTTTCGTCATTTTTACCTTTAGCAGGTTGTTCGTTGTTTTCCGTAGATGCAGCAGCAGCAGGTGCAGCAGCAGGTGCAGCTTCGTTGTCGGCGGTAGTGGTTGCTGGTTGTTGTTGTTCCTGAGCAGCAGCTTCATCAGGAGTAGCAGCTTCCTCTGCATCCGTTGAAGTAGCGGGTTGTTGCTGTTGTTCCTTCTTTTTGAAAAACTTGTTCACAAAAGGCTTAATGTGATCCATGACATTTTGATCTTGCTTTGGGGTGGGAGTGGTTTCCGATGCCTCGGCAGCAGAAGTCTCAGCAGCAGCAGCAGCAGGTTGTTCTTGTTCCTTTTTGGCTTCTTCTTTGGGAGCAGCTTCAGTGGTGTCTTTGCTAGCAGATGCTATAGTAGGTGCATAAAAGAAAATGGGATCAGCAACATGATAGAAAAAGTGATGTGCAATGGAAATACCTTCTTGTTCAGTAGTAGCAGGTGCAGCAGCGGGTGTATCATCCTCCTTGACAGGGCTCTAAGAAAGAGAGATACAACATTAAAATCGATGACGATAAAAGGAGCAGAGTGCAAAGGAGGAAAAGAACAGGTGATACAAGCCATGCCAGATGACGCATGGGAAATCATACAACCGAAACAATCATCAGCAGGTTGATCTCTTTCTCGTAATTTCCTCCTTGCTCCCTTCCACATCTGGAAAGTGTGAAATGGTAACGTAGCTCTTACCTTGGCACGAGCAAATAAACCATTCAGGAAACGAGATCGACGCTTCTCACTCTTGTCATTGCTGGGAGAAGATGGCACCTGAGGTGTTTCATCCTTGGGTGGCGGCACAGGGGCATCAGTGGATGGGCGGGCTTGTTCTTCAGTAGTAGCAGGTTGTTCTTCTTCTTGCTCAGCAGGTGATTCAGTGGATTGAGCAGGTTTCTTGTCTTCCTTTTTGTCAGAGAATTGCTTCTTGGCCTTGTTCCATACCATAGACAAACGCTTGGTTGTGTTGGATCGAGTTGGCGTGGGAGCGGGAGAACGAGATGATGCTGCTGGTGCATCTGATTCTGCAGCGGGCTTATCGTTATCCTTGGCAGGTGGAGCAGGTGCCGCCTCTTCCTTTTGTGCTTCACTAGTGGTGGTGCTTTCCTTGGGAGCAGTATCCGTATTAGTGGTAGTGTCTGCTGCTGCTGCTGTTTGGGTGTTTTCAACAGGAGTCTCAGTAGCAACAGGTTCAGTGGGCTTAGTAGTTTCAGTCATAGTGTGTGCTTTTTTAAATGTATAGAGAAAAGAAAGAGAAATGAAAAACGGCCCAAGATGCCAATTTTATGTCTTTTTTAGAGTCACACGTGATCGACTCCTCTCCTGTCTTGTGCGTAGTACAAGGGAAGAAAAAGGAATAAATGATGCTGCGGCTGTCCCGACTCTCCAAAAGAGTAAAAAAAGTGTAATACCATGTCATGTATTGTAACTATTGCTATTTGCTATACGACTATTATAGATAACTAAAACTCCATATCCTCGGTATAGTTGGCTGGAAACATGCCAATGCGTTCACCAATTTGCCCTTCCCACCAACATTGCCGGTCACCTTTTCGTTGCGTGACAATGATGTGATCACCAGCGGAAAATGATAAATCGCCTGGTTGCTGTGCAACGTAGTCGTATTTTGCCACGACGACCGTTTGTTGTTGTGGGTCCATGATCGGCGGTTGTTGCTTTTGATCGGGTTGGTAGTTGGCAAATGCGCCTGATCCACTCATATTGTATGCTGGTGCATTGCCATCAACACCGCCAATCGGCTGAGTGCTGCTATTGCCGCTGTTGTTGTCCTTTGGTCCAGAATAGTCATTATATGGCGTCTGGGTTGTGTTAGTGCCGCCATCATTAGGTGTGTTGTACAATGTTTGCTTGGTATCGCCTGTTGGTGGTGATGCTGTTGTTGTTGTTGGTGTCTGTTTGGTATCGCCTGCTCCCATAAACATGTTGGGTTGCTCCGATGGCATATAAGGTGGTGGTGGTTCATCATACATTCCTTGTTCATTGTTGTTGATATTAGCTTGTTGTTGTATCGCTCCTGGTGATGTCACAGGTGCTTGCGAATTGCTGCCAGTAGTATTGTACATGTGCTGATTGTTGTTATTGTTGTAAGGCTTTCCATCCATATTGACAGGTGATCCATAAGGTGGTTGTTGCTGTGGGGGACCTTGTTGAAAGGGAGGTTGAGAAGAAGGTCGTGCCATTGAGCTGCCTTTTTTAGGTGCAAACGGTAACCCTGGTCTTGGTCCAGCACCCAATGAATAAAGTATTTGATAAAGTCGCTGTGCTTGTGGGGGTGCTTGAATGCCACCTGTCAATATCTCCCTGGCAGAAATAGTTCGACCATAGAATGCTGCATTGGTGTTGACTCTTTCAGAGATCTTGGATCCTTCAAATGAATAACCTGATGTGCGTGTTCTCTGTTTAGTATCCATCATCCTCATCATCATCGTGATGTCCTCTATACTTTACCAGCAAATAGCCCCTTGGATGCACTATACAATACCATGTAAGCCCATCTTGATCAATATCCATCTCATCTCATCCATTTACCTGTAAGCATAGGTTGCTGACATGTGAGCTGCACCTGAAGCACCAGCCGAGATATTTGCAGCACGACCTAGAGGACCTGCGCTGATCGACGCATTGGCACCCAGCTGCAATTGACCACCTTGATCAAAGAACGCCTTAACAGCACCTCGATAATTCATGACAATGATTGAATCAATGACTTCAACACCAGCTTGATGTCCAAATCCCTATAGCAATCCCAATAATGAATCTCCCATTGCATTGTTGTACCCTTCATCAACTTACCAATGCACCCATAGAAATTCCAGAAGGAGCGGACCAACCTTTAAGCAATCCCAGATGATATTATACGTGAGTCATTGTGTGCGTGTATGATCATGTACTGCTACGATACTCACTTCCATCAGGCAGCCTATAAATATTTAGAGTCAATATAGCTGCATATCGAGACTGGTAGAATGAGATTACCTTGCAATGATGATACCAGTGCCCTTCTTTGCTGATACCATGAAACCACCACGATAAAGACGAATGAATACCAAGCCGTGTGCATTCTGTAATATGCTTTGTGGAATGAGGAGTTGGACATCTCGTTTACTGGGATCTGAAACCACGATTGAGTAAAGAGGGTGAAACACACCTTGCTATTGTCGTCACCTACCTGTAAAAAGCTCCAAGATCTGCACAGCACGAGCAATGTCACCTATACAATAGCATTGAGCCTCACCATTCCAAAGGCAATAGCGCATGCGTACTTACTCTGTAGTTCTTTAGGAGATCGTGTGCTCATAGTTTTCTGTATATGCGAGGGAGGAAAAAAGAGAAAGTGGCGCTCGAATGTTAAGCTGCATATATAATCAATTGCCGTCACCTGCCAAGAATCCAAGCGTTACACGTAGTCCTTCAGCCCCTCCCTCTATTCTCGGAAACAAGCCGATCCTCGTAATTTAACATTGATTGATCATCCACTTTTACCTTGATTCCATTATGTCCCATAAGCAATAAAAGTATACAACTCGTGTCTCACATTCCTATAGCAAGATCTATGAAGGGTTGCAATGATACTCGATAATGCTAGGATACGGTATGCAAGACCATTACGTTTATTGTCAATGGAAGATGTATTAAATGCTATAAATATCAAAGCATATGATCCAAATGATGTTCAAGGGAGAGTCTTCATTGGGGTATTCCGCTACAAACAACAAAGGAGGGAAAGGTGGGAATCACATGGATGTCAATCACGACAAAAACGCCGACAGCCTTTTTCCTGCATACACCATGGCAACCAATCGACCCGAGTACCGAGATCCAAAGACACCAAGGGCTGTCAAAGTATACACGATTGCACAAGAATCTCGTTACCTGATTGTGGAAAATGTACCTGCTCTTGGATTGGTGGAGAATCTATTGAAGCTTTGCTCGTCGTTTGGACCTGTTCAAAGTCATCGCTTGTTAGACGATCACGCGAGTGCAACCAACTATTGCGATGTGGTGTGGATACAATTTGCAACGACAGCAGCTGCACGAATAGCCAAGAGGACACTTGATGACAAACCCTTCTTTTCCAACTTGCTCAGGGTTTCATATGCACCCGAGTATGAGACCGTGGATGATCTTCGTGGCAAACTCCAGGAACGACGTTATAGCGTGACACAACGAGTATCCTACAATAAGCGTAAAGATCGACGTCAAAGCAAGCAAAAGCCACCATCATCATCATCATCATATACGGAGGGGACTACTACTACAACAGCAACAATGATGCCACCTGTTCTTGGTCCTTTACCCAAAGAGAGTCCATCCACATCGTCATCGTCGACAACAACAACAACAACAACAACAACCAATGCACCCAAAAAGCGTAGAAGGATATGAGCGTGCCAAGATCATGTGATTGTATCCATCCAAGGTTAGTGGCAATGGAGGAGGAGCATGGGGTGGGGGTGGGGTTTTGGGCAATGATGAGTTGACTGTGATATGTACGTAGAAGCATTGGTGATAGACTCCGCCGCCAAGCAGTGAACGACGAGTTGAGTGGCTTGAAGTCCTGGGGAATTGTTGGTGTTTCTTCCTTCTTCATACCTTTGCTCTGCCCCCAGATTCTGATCATGTCTGTATAACTATTCCTCTACTGTTGAGAAAGTCATTCCAGTCTTCAACTACTGTTCACCCACTCTGTTATTGTTTTTCTCTCATTGTCTCCATTCAATCAGTTACTCTCTTCTATCCAAGTATTGTATATATATAAAACCTCCTCCCCTTTTGTCTTCCGCTTCTTCTACTATACACTCACGCACTTCCCCAAAACCCCCACCATCACCACCACAACAACCACTCACCAACCATCCACGACCACAACCATACAACATCCTCATGGCTCAACAAAAATCAAACAAACCAATGCTGGATCGTCCACGAGCTCCCAAGAAACCTCTTGTTTTACCGACGCCTGAAGACGATCGCCGTAGACAACAACAACAACAACAACCACTTTTAACTCCAGATAGCCATGGTGATGATCCATTTGCAGGCATGAATTCCTCCATCAATTATCAACAAGAAATCGAACGACTCAAGGCTCTTGTACCCAAGGTGGATGGAGGTGCAGTTGGCGTCATTGGTGGAATGCCAGGTAGTACAAATGTTGTTGCCGGTTCTAGAAAACGCACCTCGCCAAGGCCAAAGAGCTACGACCAAAAAACAACCAATATTCGACGATCACCACCTACAACAACTACTCGACCCATGTCAGCAACACCTGCTCCTCGATCTATTGTACCACCGCCATCCTCCTCCACTACTGTCACTAGCCCTGTTCCAACACCTCGCTCTATCACACCTCCAAAGGATGATCCAATGGTCATTACCGAAGAAGAGAAATTACGTTTCCTCCAATTCATGCGCAATTGGACTGGAAGTTGGAAGGCTTGGGATGATAATATCACTACTCATTATGGAGGAAGTATGGATGATGGGTATTCCTTGTGGGCTAGACAAATGCCTTGGACTCATAATCATACTTGGCAAGAACCAGCTTAAAGAGGACCACAACAACAACTCTCCATTACCCCCTTTTTTCTCGCTTTCTTTGTTTCCCGCGCCATCATCATCATATATCTTCTCAGCAACAACAACAACAACTCTCATATATACACCACACACACACGCTCCGACCCATTCGTCTCCATTTCATCTCTCTATTTTACTCTCTGTAATCTTCATTATCATATTCCTCCCATCCCCCTTGCCACCTTTATCGTTTCCCCCTCTCCTACATATCGCACATCCAATTTTCTTCTTACTTTTATCTCTCTCTCGCATACTTTTTTCTTTTCCCTCCGTAGTCAAATTGTCTTTATCTCATTATAAAGGTGAATTCATAGCAAACAAGGTCATGATTGTAGCAGTTGTTCTCTTTTTTAATATGTACATAAAACTTGGCAAAATGGCAATATGGTTACATTGGAAGAAGAAGAAGGAAGGGGGGCATAAACAAAACACAACAAAAGATCATCTCGCTTTCTCTTTATGCAAGACCATGGGAAAAGATGGCACCGCCATGTGTGACCATAAATGATGCTGCAGCAGCAACAGCGGCCACAGCACTACCACATCCATTCTCCACCTTGAGATGACGATTGAGCGCATCCATACGGGCAAATGGTTTGGAACAATTGGAACAAACGTAAGGCTTGATATTCCAATGCAATTTCTCGTGTCGGTTACGATCATGTTGACGTGCAAATCGTCGTCCACAATGGGAACATGCATATGGTCGTTCGGAGGTATGGGTTCGCATATGGGATGTCAAATTGTAAGGACGTGTAAATGTTTTGCCACAACCTGGATGTTGACAATGATACGTTCCGGTGACATGTTGCTTTGTGATACGCTTTTGTTGTTGTTGTTTTTTGGTTGATCTTTTACTACTACGATAGCGCTTAGGTGAAGGTGGTGTGGATAAAATGGGTGTTGTTGTTGGCATGGCTACTTGTTGTTGTTGATGTTGATGTTGATCATAAGCTGCCTGCAGCGTCATGGGTGGGATAGATGGTGGTGGTGGTGGTGGTGGTGGTGGATAAAAATGGGAGCTGGTATCAGGGCAACCAAAAGAAGTTGGGGAACAAGCACTGGTTGCACAATAAGGGTCTAACATGTTGACAGCAGCTGGAGGAGGTGGTGGGGAAGGTGGCATTAACGACGTCGTGGTCGAAAATTCGCTTCCATCAGCAATAGGGCTGTAAATGGGACTTGGATAAAACTCAGCAGATGCATCTGCATGCGTAAAGATCGAGTTGTTATTGTCTTGCGGAATAAAGTAATCATATTCACTCGTGGTAACAGCTGAAAGTAATGCATCATCAAAAGGAAGAGAAGTCTGTTGTTCCCAGCACGACATGAAAGGATCTTGTGAATAGGATGTCATTGTAGTAGTAGTAGTACTTGTTGTTTGATGTGATCTGTGGGTCTGTGATTTATGGGGGAATCAAGATCTTCATCGCATGCTCTCTTTATATATATCTTGTCGACTTATTTTTAGTCTCCCCCCTCGCTCGGTACACCTCCCACT
This sequence comes from Lichtheimia ornata, assembly GCF_029851405.1. Lineage (NCBI taxonomy): Eukaryota > Fungi > Mucoromycota > Mucoromycetes > Mucorales > Lichtheimiaceae > Lichtheimia > Lichtheimia ornata. Next base: position 95,202 of record NW_026695385.1, read on the forward strand.
AGCGAGCCGATTCAGGTGACCCCTTAGCTAGCACATCATCGCTTTTGCTGATGCCTCCTCACAAACACGCCTGCTGTCCCCGCATATAACATCATCGCAGGAGATACTTGTAACTAAAAATAAAAGCCATAGCTTTTCTGTCAACAAAGCTTACTTTAAATCTTGTAACAAACGTATATAGCATCCATAGAGGATCGTCACCAAAAAAAATGAAAACGCGCGCAACAAATGATCTACACTACCCTAGCATTCATATGCAAGCACGTATACAGCTGCTCTGCCTTCCATATATATACTGCATAGCATACATCACATTGCACACCAAGTGCGCGGAGACAATGGTGCGCGTTAGAGTTTAGACGCTCTATGCATATTGCTGCACGATATCCTCATCATCGCGTATCCAAAAATACATTAATGCAAATCCATCATGTTTTATTTAGAACGGCAAAAACGGAGAGCTAAAGAATGTTCCCCAAGCATAGCACATTTAGGATGCTGCATGGTCGACCACGCGAGTCAAGATGATATACAAACACACATGACATTGTTGTTGTTGTCTTGGCTTCTGGTACCTCTCCCCCCCCCATTATTAGCTCCTCCCCCAACACCCACATACGTTTTTCTTTCCACATGGTGATCACAATGCAAGCCTAAAGTTTTTGTATACGATCTTCAATCGTCATTTATGCCCATGGTGTTGCCTAACGTCATCGTATTATTAGGAGCTTTACTACCCCCTTCCAAAAAAGGAGATGGCACAAAGGAGACATGGAGACTCATTAGCACTGTTTTCTCTTTTTCATTCTTTGGGTCTCTTTGACGATCCTAAATGTACGTAGGCATGCAGCTATTGCGCAGTAATAATGTCATCAGGAAACGCATCAATGACCAACACCAGGGTTTTGCATTGCAGAGTCATTACAGCACCACAACTGCTGCTATGGATCACCCGGATAAACAAAGCTGTACCATCTACTACACTCTCATTTACCATTACCTTGGCTCATGGATCACTTGAATATCGCCAAGACATGCTACGCTTTGAGATGCCATTTTGGTCGACTTACATCGGCTACTGCCATTTATGACACTTGTCAAAGTTGATTTTGGGCCATTGGCAGTCCCTGGGAACCTGTGCTTTCCAGGCAAAGCTTGTTCGCAAAGAAAAACATAGCATAGAGTATAAGCATACTAAGAAAAAGTAGGCTGACGAGAAACCATAGATGCTTCATTTAGCTATTAAAACGTATTGTTTATGTATCTACAGATTTCCAAAAACCTGATTTGAAGCTAGCTACCACCAACCCATCATCTACAAGCTATACTGGTCCGATCTCTTTGGAGCAAGCACTACACGCATCACGCAAGAAACCTGGTCGATCTTGACAAAGAAGGACGCCACTATCATAATCCCAGGGGCCCATAGTTGGTCTCATTCATCCACTCCAACAAAGAAAATGGTCCAGCATCATCCCAAACCCTCCAAGAGTAACCACTTATATATATCACGAGAGGAACATCTTGTGTACTGGTGATGTCAAACGGCCAAAAGGTACAGGCTGGGAGTTGAACCCAATGAAGTGATGATGCCCAAAGTTGCACTACCTCACCCAAAACCTATTCAATGGTAGCATTGATCGTTATCACATAGTACACATATACAATAAACGCCTTTCCATTGTTTGCTTCGTTGGACTTGCCTTTTCCATATACATGAAGACCCTTTGTAGTGTAGTTGAGTCGAAACAAAACGCCAAACGAGCCAACGTTTTGAGATCAGTCTTGCCGTCTATACAAGTTAACACATCAATGGAACAAGTTTTGCTGCAACATTGGGCTCTGGATGTACCTGTTGGCACCAAGTATAGAGCGAGAATAGCAACGAACAAGAGGAAGCGACGATGTCGCCATGGCAACAGCTAACCACCCAACACGCTCATTCCTCAGCACTTGGACACGCTCACTTCCTGACTATGCATGTTCAGAACTACATTAACACCTTACAACGAACAAGAGCATTACCTTGATCGAGATGTCGTGAATGGGATAAAAGGAGAGGAGCGAGAAAGAGAAGAGAAGTCTTTTGTGTCTCAAGTCGTGGCGCTGCTGGTCCCCTGGTTGATCCCCTACTGCTATTACACTGAGGCCACTCAATGACCCCACACACACCATCCACCCAAACACACAGCTCACCCATCATCATC